>NC_057813.1:333104103-333225165 GCF_018294505.1 Triticum aestivum
CCACATATTTCATTTGCCATCTTATGGTGTGAGCATGTTGGTGCATATTTTACTCATTCAAGGACATCCACTTGTTGTTTTGATTGTTTGTATTCTTTTTCTTTTTGCCAAATGGATGGACAAGAATGCCTAAGAACCTTCTCTAGCTATCTATGCTTTTCTCGTCTCAAACTCTATTCATGCTACATCACAAAATTTGATCAAGTCAGATTCGAACCACTCTGTGTGAGGAGCACTCGGAGTCCCCGATTTGTCATAGACTTAAAATTCCAAAACTTCTTTGTGATTCTCGGTCTGACCAATTCCTCCATTTTGGTCCTACCGAGATCATTAAGTCAATCTAAGTTTTCAATCTCGGTGCAACCGATTTGAACTTTTCGGTCACACCGAGTTGCTATAACTATACACAGTTATGCATCTCGGTGCCACCGAGTTGTTCCACTCGGTCACACCGACAGGGTCAGGCTATATATAGTCACGGGCAAAAAATTGGAAATTCCTCCGAACCCCTTCGCCCGCGCAATAGCTCGCTCTGCCTCCAAGGTCTCTGGATCATCTCCCCGTTGCCAGCCGCCTCCTGTCGCTAGTCTCCGTCGCTGTCAACGGATTTCAACCCTGTCGTTGCTGCCATAGCGAGTTCATCACCAAGCTAGGGTATGGACTCGATCACTGTGCTATCCTCGTCCCATTCCTAGCACATTGTGTTCTTATTGATTCTTGCCACGATTGAAACACTCCTATCCAGTCAATGCAATCCGTAGATTAGATGACATTCAAAATTTTAGGGTTAGGTTTCCGCCGAAACCATCTCGGACCCACCGAGTTGAAAAACTTGGTCCCACTGATTTGGCTAACGCCATTGCACTAGTAACTCTTGGTCTGACCGAGAATTGCTAATCGGTGAGACCGATTTTAGGACTTTGTGAAACCCTAACAGTCTTGGTGCCACCGAACTGTGACTCGGTCCAACCGAGTTTATCAGTTTAGGTTCCAAAACTGCTTCGGTATCACCGAGTTTGAAAATCGGTTGATCCGAAATGCTTTCTGTGGAAAACTAAAACTGAATTTTTGAATCATTCTTTTGCAAAAATCTCTGCATTTTGTGATGCTCATCCATTCTATCTCATCTATAACTCTTCACAGGGTCAGCAGTCAGTGTTTGCAGCATGTCAGACCAGAGTGACAGCCAAAACAGGTCAGAAGAGCAGGTTCAGATGAGTGAGGGCACTAGTCCCTCCAGTTCCTGAGATGATGGCAGCAGGAGCACTCCTAGCAATCTGCCTAAGGCTGCTACCAGGCAAAGGAGGAAGAGAACCTCAGACTCAGAGGATGAGGACTATAGAGCAGAAGAAGATGAGGCTACTTCCAAGAAGGTAGTGCTCAAAAAGGAGTATGGCTCAGCACATAGCACAAAGCCTAGACTGAATAAGAAGGTTCCTACCAAAAGGACACCTATGCCCAAGGTCAGAAGGTCCACTCAAGTGCCAGAACAGACTAAACTCAAAGAGGCACCTGCTAAGAAAGTCATAACTTCAAAATCCGAGAAAGTTCCTACTGGAGAAACAATGAAGTTTACCATTGAATCGGAGGATGAAGCTGCTCAGGATAAGAAGAAGAAGAGAGCAAGAACCACAACTGCCCAGATTCTTGGAAAGCCCTCAATGAGAAGAGACTCTGAAGAAGAAGAAGAAGAAGAGGTTGCTGCACCAGCACCCAAGGCACCAAAGCTTATGGATGATGCTATTAGATCAGGGGCTGCAACATCTAAGCCCAAGGAAGCACCCAAAGTTGCCCCCAAGGCCAAGCTTGCACCAAAGAGGAATACCAGGAGTATTCCAGCTGCTGAGAAGAACAAGGCCCCAGTGCCAAATGTTGTTGATGAGGAAGATGAAGAAGGACAGGTTCTAAGGAAGCTCAAGCCCAAGATACCAGACCACAATGATGCCCATCCTGTGGCTGAGGACATGAGGATCAGGAAAGACTCAGGGTTGAGGCTATGGAGGATGACAGATCCATATGCCTCAAGGAGAAGAACTGCTGTTGACTATAGGTTCCATACAAAGGAACAACAGGACTTCTATGAGACAATCTTTTTGGACAAGAAGCCCATAGTGTGTGATATGAGATGGGTCGACTGGACCTACATAAAGGAAAATGAAGAGCACTATCCTAGAGTGCAAGACAGTTTTGTTGCTTGTGGAGGTGCTGATTTTGTTGGGCAAAAGCTCACCAACTGGAATGATGAACTTATCATGCAATTCTACTCCACAACACACTTCTATCCAGATGGAAGGATAGTTTGGATGTCTGAAGGTACAAGGTACCAGTCCACTGTTGAGGAATGGGCAAGTCTGATCAATGCCCTAAAGGAGAGTGAAGATGACCTGGATATTTATGCCAAGAAGAAGATGGACCACAATTCCATGCCACACATGTACAAGGAGATCCCAGACAAAGCTGTTGAGACACATAAGTTTGGATCAGTCCACTTTCTTCTGTCTGGGCTGCTAACTATCAACTGGATCCTAAGGCATACTTTGTTGCCTAAGTCTGGTGACCACAACATGATCAGAGGGCATGCAATCAACATGTTGCATTTTTTTGATGTGCCACAGAAATTCAAGGTCATGAGCCTTATGGTTGAAACCATTAAGAGGACCGCAGCAGATCAGAAGAGGAGCTGTGGATATGCCCCTCAGATTCAGGAGTTGATTAACTCAAAGATGGGAACAGGCAAATATCTATTGGATAAGGAACATTTTCCACTTTATCCAGACTTTGAGGACAATCAGGTTGTCATGAATGAGAATGATCCATCATCAGTACATGCTCAAGAGAAGAAGGAGAAGGCAAGGAAGGAGAAGGCTGCCAACATGCCAACTCAAGAGGAGGCATCTGAGTATTTCTTGAAGAACAAGCAGGAGCAGCTTGGTTACTTAATAGCATCAACACTGAGGATAGAGAAGGGATTGGCCACCCTCACTCAGAATCAAGAGAGCTTGGAAAGAATCATGGAACTAAAATTTCATGATCTTGATGTCAAAGTAACTGACATTCAGTGTGTTGTGGAGCAGCTATAGGATGACATGCAGGAGAGGCAGGGCAAGACTACCACAAATGTATTTGCCAGAGTGCCTAGAGCCCAGAGGTCAGTTGCAGTGCCTGTGACAGACACAAGAGCCACATCATCTGCACCAACTACAGCTCCTACAGCTCCAGTGCAACCAGCTCCAGCATCAACTCCAGCACCCTCTACTTCAACTGAAGCCTTCGTTCTTGGAGTTATCCGGACACCACCACCTAAAGATCAAGCCTGAGAGTCGATCTAGCACTATGCATTTTCTATGAACTTTTTGGTAACTTGTTGCCCAAGGGGGAGAAAAATGTATAGATCATAGGCTTCGAGAGAGAGTGTGTTGCTTTTATTCTCTCTTGATTTGGTTGTTAAACTTGTTTGCTTTTGATTGCTTGAGATACTATGCTATGCTTGTGAGACATTGATGATCATGTGTTTGATCATAAGCTACACTTATGCATCTTTGATGATATTATCTTATCTATCCTATGTGATCATTCACTTTGCTTGGTGATGAGTGCATGTATTCAATCTTCATCATTTTGAGCGCTCCACCAAGATGTATGTGACATGGAAGAGTAACCCATGAGCCTAATTCCTTGTGCATTTGCAGTCCAAAGCAAATCTTAAACTATGCACAAATTTAGGGGGAGCTCTTGCTTATCACATACTTCTCAAAGTGACGATGTTGTTAAATCTTATTATCATTTGTCGAAGCTTTGATCTATATGTTGTCATCAATTACCAAAAGGGGGGGAGATTGAAAGTGCAAGTATCCCTAGGTGGTTTTGGTAATTCATAACAACATATAGCTCATTGAGCTAATGGTATTCCAAGAATATTATTTCAGGAAAGCTCAATGAATGGCATGGCATGGATGATGAAAGTGGATCCCTCAAAATACTAATGACAAAGGATTGGCTCAAGCTCAAAATATCAAGACTCTTCATTTTATATTTTAGTGATCCAAGATCACATTGAGTCTATAGGAAAAGCCAATACTATCAAGGAGGGAGGAGGTCTTGCTTAATGAGCCTCTTGCTTCATGTGCTTAGTGATATGCTCCAAAACCCTCAGCTACTTTCTCACATCCACAAATGACCTAAACCTAAAGCCAAAATCGGTCACACCGATTCTTCCTATCCGGCGCCACCGATTTCAAATGTCATAGCCACTGCCACAAACCCTAAGCAAATCGTTTCTACCGATAGGGATCTCGGTCTCACCGAGATGGGATTGTAATCTCCCTGTTTCCCTTCGTAATGTTTCGGTCTAACCGAAGTGAGCGATCGGTCCCACCGAGGTTGCAATGTAAATTCTCTGTTTCCCTTTTGTAACATTTCGGTCTCACTGAAAAGAGCAAATCGGTCCCACCGAGTTTACCTGACCAACTCTCTGGAAAGCTTATTACCAAAATCGGTCTCACCGAGTTTGTGTAATCGGTCTTACCGAGATTACGTTATGCCCTAACCCTAACCAAATTGGTCTCACCGAGTTGCATGTCAGTCCCACCGAAAATCACTAACGGTCACTAGGTTTACTAAATCGATCCGACCGAGTCTGTTGAATCGGTCCCATCGACTTTGGTAAATTGTGTGTAACGGTTAGATTTTGTGTGGAGGCTATATATACCCCTCCACCTCCTCTTCATTCATGGAGAGAGCCATCAGACTAAACCTACACTTCCAACTTACCATTTCTGAAAGAGAACCACCTACTCATGTGTTGAGGCCAAGATATTCCATTCCTACCATATGGATCTTGATCTCTAGCCTTCCCCGAGTTGCTTTCCACTCAAATCTTCTTTCCACCAGATCCAAAACCTATGAGAGAGAGTTGAGTGTTGGGGAGACTATCATTTGAAGCACAAGAGAAAGGAGTTCATCATCAACGCACCATTTGTTACTTCTTGGAGAGTGGTGTCTCCTAGATTGGCTAGGTGTCACTTGGGAGCCTCCGACAAGATTGTGGAGTTGAACCAAGGAGTTTGTAAGGGCAAGGAGATCGCCTACTTTGTGAAGATCTACCGCTAGTGAGGCAAGTCCTTCGTGGGCGACGACCATGGTGGGATAGACAAGGTTGCTTCTTCGTGGACCCTTCGTGGGTGGAGCCCTCCATGGACTCGCGCAACTGTTACCCTTCATGGGTTGAAGTCTCCATCAACGTCGATGTACAATAGCACCACCTATCGGAACCACGCCAAAAACATCCGTGTCTCCAATTGCGTTTGAATCCTCCAAACCCTTCCCTTTACTTTCTTGCAAGTTGCATGCTTTAATTTCCACTGCCTATATACTCTTTGCATACTTGCTTGAATCGTGTGATGATTGCTTGACTTGTCCTAAGATAGCTAAAATCTGCCAAACTCTAAAATTGGGAAAAGGTTAAGTTTTTAATTGGTCTAGTCTAATCACCCCCCGTCTAGACATACTTCAAGGTCCTACACAAGTCACCAGGACCCTCATCGATAGCGGGGCAGGGCTCAATGTCCTATCCGTCGAGACGTTCAACAATCTCCAAGTGCCATACAATCAGCTGCAGCCAACCAAGCCTTTCTCAGGAGTCACTGATGGTTCCACGGTTCCGATAGGGCAGGTCTGCCTTCCCGTCACTTTTGGGAAGCGCGAAAACTACCGCACCGAGCTCATTGACTTTGACGTCGCTCACATTCGTCTACCGTACAATGCCATCCTCGGGTACCCAGCCTTCGCCAAGTTCATGGCCGTGACTCATCACGGCTACAATGTCCTCAAGATGCCAGGAAGCGGTGGAGTCATCACGGTGCCTTGCGAAGAGAGAGACACTGTGTGTTCTCTGGAGCGTGCTTTCCAAGCCGCATCGATCGAAGACCCAGATCACAGGAGCGGGAGGCTTCCCGAGGCTGCCCCTAAGAAGAAGAAGACATCGCCTGGCCCGGCCCCTCGGGAGGCAGGCCCCTCAGCGTCCATGCCTGTTCAGGGGGCGCATCCTTCTGTCGCATAGGAAGGCGCGCCCGGCGCCCTCCTCGAGCAAGGCTCAGGGGCTCTCTCCTGGAGGGCCATCGACTTTGCTAAGATCACGAGGGAGGCGCTCGGGCACCACTTGGAGGCGTGCTACAACGCATGTTTCCCTCAGAAAGGAGCGAGGCAAGGAGGACCAAACCCTCAGGAATTCGTCAGCGAGATCATTCAGGAGCTGCAGGAGTCAAGAGTCATGAGTGGCAGCCGCTGCTTGCCCGCCGTAGCTCCCCATCCAGGCGAGGATGGTGGGCTGCATGTCTACATCGACATACCAGGTCTCAACTGAGCCGCCTCTCAGGAGCGCCTCTAGCCCTTACGCGTGGGACGCTGCGAAGGTCCACCCCACAGCTATGTTCGCATGCCTTACGACCTGCCGAACCCGGCTGCCGCGCGTCAGCGCCTCATGAGGAGCGTCCTGGAGGCTCAAGCGGTCAGGCACTCCGCAGTCCTGGAGGAGATGGAGATGGTCCGTGAGGAGCCGCTAGCGCCTCCGGAGCCTCCCGAGGCCCCTGGGCCTGGGGGCTCGTGAAGACCATCTCACGCAGCGCACGCCGTCCGCTACCTCAGCATCCCTTCATCTTCAACATTATCAGGTGACATCCTTCGAGTTTCATTTTCGGCTGGGAGCGCCCCCCAGGCTGCATCATTCCCAGGCCGTGTGGGTCCGTCCCTGCGGCATGTATCCCTTTGGTTCATGCTTTCAGTTTACTTTATTGGGGGCGCCCCTCGGGCTGCATCATCCCCAAAGTTGCTCGGGCCCGATCCAGCGGTGATCGTCTTTCTCTGCGCCTATCTAAATGGATTTGCTGCTTCATGATTAATGTGCTTGACTTAATCGCCCGCTCGATTGACACCAACTGATGGAGCTGCTCCCTCACGGCACGACGCTTGCGCATGGGTCCATCCCTGCAACGTTGACAAACCTGGATGGCTGAGCTCTGTCCGCGGCAACCCTGTAGGGCGCCACCTCACCAAGCCTTCAGTGCCTCGTCACCTTCCCAGAGAAACCAGCAGCTGGCCGGCAATTGTAACGGCAAACCCTTGCTTTTCTCATGGTGAACTCGCAGGATCGCTTTAAGGAGCAGCGTCGGGCGAGGCCTCCGCAGCGTCTCCTTCGCTCTCGTCCGCGCGAACCGCTTGCACGTTAGAGGGGGGGTACCTGAGCATCGCGACTCATGGGCTCTTACTAGCTCTCCAGCCCTCACCCTCTGGCCTTGACCACGACATCGCGACCTGGCATACCAGCGACGGCTGAGCTCGCTCGAGGGCCGGGACCTGAGGACGTAGAGCACAAGGGGGAGCAAAGGCGAGAGGGAAGAGGCACATGGGGACCTCGCCAGGCAACTCCTCGGCTGTCAACGTGCGGGCCCGGCGCCGCGCTAAGGAGTGGTTTCTGACCCCCGAGATAAGTCATCCTCTGAAAACACTAGCTATCGCAGCACCAACCTCGCACCTAACGCAGTTCCATTTTGGCAACGTCGTGCTCCTTTCTCACCGAACGATGGCTGCTTGAGCGCTAAAGGGGACCTCCTGAGCATCGCGACTCATGGGCTCTTACTGGACCCCGGGCTGCTCACCTCCTGGCCTTGACCACGGCATCGTGACCTGGCATACCAGCGACGGATGAAGCCTGCCTTGGGACCGGGACTTGTCAGCGCAGAGCGTCGAGTCCTCGCGAGGTTCAAAAGGACGAACTAAGCTAAGACGGGACGAGCATCCCTCACCGCTTCACGATAAGGATCATATTAACAAATGGAACTACAAGCACCTTACAAACCCCCACGGGGTGTGTTCTTCGATTCCTCGCAGGGAACAAAAGGAGCAAATCCTAAAGAGTGCTAACTACGTGCGCCTCCGCAAGAGACGCCATCATCAACAGTCGGTCGTCAGCCACGGGCGCCAACCCCATACAGATCAGTGGCGACGGCGGCCTGACGAGCCCGCCCTACTCCGAGAGCGACGCAAGCTCGGGGGCTCGTAGCTGTCGTCGCTCGTCTCCGAAGTCGCGAGGAGCTCAGCGGAGTCGCTGGATCCTCCGACACCTCCGCTTCTAGAGGAGCTGCTGGGGAAGCGATTGGCGAGCCTAGTCCTCACCGCGGCAGGGCCCCGGCCGCCTTTCTCGGGGCAGCACTCCAGCCGGCGTCCCTCCGCGTCGAAGACCTTGAAGAACATCAAGGAGGCGCCGTCGTACTCGAGGTGGATTGCGAGGGCGCCACCCGTCCTGCAGACCCAAGCGATCTCGCCCTAGCCACGGGTCAGGTAGACCCTGCCCGGAGCGACGACCTCGACCTCCACTTCGGTCGCAGGGGTACTGCAGTCAGCATGCTACAGCCAAAGCTCGATAGGCCCCCTCAGCGGGATCTCGAAGGCGAAGGAAGGAGGAAGGCGAATCCAGGACCGAGGAGGCATGGCGGCGTGAAGCACGAGCTCGCGAGAAGAGCCCTCGGCATGAACTCCAGGAGGAACGATGCGCCCCGCCGTGATCCGCCGGCGGCGACGGCGCCTCTGGCGATGCCGCTCGGCGCCAGCGCCTTCAGGACCCTCGATCCGGGCGTACAAGGGCAGTGGGAATCCCGGCGGCGGCCACTCGAACCATGGCCTCGACACCTCCTGCCAAGCACCCCCTTCCCCGTGGCAAGAGACGAGCCGTTTCTTCGGAGGAAGCAGGACAGGACTCTCTCGGGGGGCCTTCCCCTTCTCTTCGGTAGAAAACCGACGGATCGGTGCCATTGGCGTAGGGAGGAGCGAGGACAAAGAGGAAGACGAAGAGTAGCAGGAAGAGATGGACTGGAAGGGCTCGTGCCATTCCGTACATATAGCCGAGGGAGGCCAACCGTCGACTTCCACGATCACAGGTAATCATGACCCGTTTTGCATGCAGGGACTTGTCAACTCGTGCAGTTGCCGAGGCGTCATGGGGGAGCCAGGACGCCCACGTCCAATCAACCGCCACGCGGCGCCCAAGGCCGCAGGCTATTGGGGCCCGCAGCGCTTCGCACTTGCCCCTTCGCTTCTCTGCTAAGCCAAGTCCAAGCGCGCCTTGGGCCCGGGGGCTACTGTCGGCGTTCTGGGAACGGGGGTACCCAGACTTTCCTACCTGCGGCCTGCGGCGTGGCTCAAGGAGTGGCCTAGTACGGCCCATCTTCATCAACACATGCTCAAGACCCTCGCGAGGGGCCAAGCCTCGCGGGGCGGATGACAGGAGGCTTCCTTAGGCACAACCTCGTCAGGCTGGCTCGTGAGGAGGCGGAGAGATCAAGGCGGGGTACCTCGCGAGGTGCCCATGAAGCAAGCCATGACGACCAAGGCCAGGCGGGCGCCAGGTGGGCGCCGGCCTGCGCAGAGTCCTTGTTTCCTCTTTGGTGCAAAGGGGGCAAGCGCAGGCGAGAGTATCAAGCAAAGGCAACCATTTCGGTGCAACAAGACCAAGACCAGCAGGACGGCGGAACGGAGGTCATCTTGGAGCCCAAGCCGGCGTCATCGCCAGGGTCTTTGGCAGGCGAGGACCAACTTTAGTCAGGATAAGTGTACTAGATGTTCCCCTTCAAAATGGCCAATTGTTGGCGCCCTTCCCGCTCAATATTTGGGAAGAGGCCCGGGGCCTTCGCCTATAAATAGGACTAGCCACCCACAGGGTAGAGGGATCCGCATCTGCAGACGGAGGAGACCAGAGGCATCTGATACACAAAGAGAGAGAGGCGACTGAACTCCCCTAGCAGTTCATCGCACCAGCCAAGAACAGACCCTCGCGAGGCTGTTCTTCCCTGTACTGCTCATCATCATCAGCCCCTGAGGCAATCCACACACCACAAACTAGAGTAGGGTGTTACACCACAATGGTGGCCTGAACCAGTATAAATCTCGTGTCCCTCGTGTTGTTCTTCGTGTAGCTTTAGATCCTTGCGAGGCGGTGAGACATGGGTAGGCAGGAAGTGTGATCTCCGCGTGCACCCCAGTGTTCGAACCTTGAGGGTCTACCGGAACCCGAAATCCGACAATGACGTCATGGCGGGTTATAAACTCTCGCACAAATGAAGAGGAGAAGATTTTTTCTAAGTATTGAAGATTGACATGAACCAGTTCAAATTAATCTGGGGCCTAATGTTGGGGATATAACTACTAGGTATGACCCGCCCAGGAGGGGACGAGTTATACCTATGGCGATTCATCATATGAATCCCATGAAGATATTTGAAGGTGGCGGCTTAGTTAAGAGCCCAAGGCCCAAAGGCGACTTAAGGCCTGTAAGGATAAACCGACATATATGTGTGACTTGTGTTGTAAGGCATGAATAGATAGTCACCGAGCCGGACACTGTTTATGAGCCGGCCAGGACTCTGTAAGCCACTGGGCATCGACCTGTGTATATAAAGGGACGACCCGACGGCAATTCAGGACGAGAGAGAACAGATGGAAATTTAGGTCAAGCGGATTCGCTCCCTGGTAATTGAGACATAAGCAATACCACCTCAAACTGGATTAGGCCTTTATCTTCACCACAAGGGGCCAAACCAGTATAAACTCTCGTGTCATTTGTCCCGTTTAACCCCTTTAAGCTTCCTAGTTGCGATGGCTCCACGACTAAGTCCTTTTGTTAGGACATTTGCAGTGACCTTTCCACGACAAACACCACACAGTTCATGCTGAAGCACTTGCTAGCGGCCGGACTACGGCAGCACCATCCGAGGAAACGCGGACGAGCCAGTGCTGGCAGCGGCCACGACGGCGTTGACGAGCCCGTGCTGGTCAGGGTTTAACCCTAGGTAGATCGGCGTCTTCCTCGTTGCCGCCGCGATGCGGGCGTTGGTGTCCTCCTGCTGCGGGGCGGCGTCCATGGCGGCGGCCGCTACTTCCTCCCTTGCGTCTGTCGCGTGCCTCCGGCCCTTCCTCTTCCCTGACTCCGCGGCCCACTCCTCGAGCGTCAGCTGCTTCTTCTTCTTGGGCGATGCGGCGGTCTTGCGGGGAGCGCGGGCTTGCCTTTGCCGGAGGGCGCGGAGGTGATGCCGGACGAGGCGGGGGAGGCGAGGCCGGCAGCGGCATTGAGGGCGTCGTCCATGCGAGCGGCTGGGAGCGTGCGCGGACGGGAGGGTTTTTGGGAAAGTGGAGGGAAATGGTCAAGGTTTTGCCACCAACTCGCGGGCCAGGATGAGTAGTTGGCGCGCGGCGCGCGCGGCCGTCTCGTGTTTTTGCCGACGCAAATCAGGCTAAAAATGGGTCGGGAATGGGTCGGCGGACGGACAAAAAGCGGATGCGCGTCCGTTTGAGTCTGCGCGTTGGACCGACTTTTCTGTCCGCCACGACCTAAACTGACGCGCGCAAACGAAATGGGTCGCCGCGCGCAAACGAAATGGGTCACCGCGTTG
Source organism: Triticum aestivum (assembly GCF_018294505.1). Lineage (NCBI taxonomy): Eukaryota > Viridiplantae > Streptophyta > Magnoliopsida > Poales > Poaceae > Triticum > Triticum aestivum. The sequence goes on from NC_057813.1 coordinate 333,115,542, forward strand.
GAGTTGCTCTTACATCACATAAAGCGACAACTTTGACCTGTGGACGAAAAGAATTCATAAAGTGAACTGTTGACGAAAAAAGTCCACGGATCAAATTTGTTGTTTTTGCCGCCATGACACCTGTGTGAAACAAAACTGTCTCTCCCGAAATAATTGTGAGCAACGTTTGGAGGCACCCTCTCTCTCTTCCACCATGCGTGGGCCACCTACATGTCTTTTCCTGAGGTACAGCACGAGGCGGCGGCCCTACCGCACACATGGCTTGCCTTCCATCTAATCAACCCAACCAACTCACCTATCTAACCCAACCACGCATATGCATATGCATGACCCAACCCACACCACAGTGCATCGCATGCTGAAAGCAAAGCAAGATCGAGAAGATTCCTCGACTGTTGAACGTACTCCCTCTTGGAAATTGCAACCCAATGGCCAAACCCAAGCAACGGATCGCCCGGTGATGCAGCAGATGTCGATAGATAGATAGATAGATCTCCATCCGAGTCAGTGCCCCAACCGAACCGGTGTTTGAGATCGATCAACGTACAGCGCGGAATGAACGGGAATCTCTAAACAGCAGCAGCAGCAGCTAGCAGCGGTCAAGTGAGACAGCACATGTGTGCGCGTACGTGCGGCCCATATAAGAATGGAAATAAACACTACGCGCACCCAGAGCCTCCCCTCAAAAAAAAATCTTCCATGGCAATGAGTACTGACTGTGGGAGAAGGAAGCCGGCAGCTGCTTTTGCCATCTTCCGGAAGGATATAAATGTCTCTCTTTTTTGTGAATGAGAGGATATACAATATTTATCCTCCTAAATCGCCCTCTTTAGAACTGAAGCCCACCACTAGCTCCCAGGAAAACTTATTTGCACGGCTGCACCTCCTAGCTGCGCTAAACGGTTCGGCGGATCATTTGCACGTTACGCCCTGCAATGGTTAGGCCTAGTTTGGCAACACAGTTTTTGCAAAACCATACTATTCCAAAACCTCGGTATTTGAATGTGTGGGCAATAAATACGTATGTTTCTAAAAAGCGTAGTTTTTCTCAGTTTTGTTAAAACTGCGGAAGCGTTTGGCGAATGGCAGTTTATTCAGTTTCTTTGATTTTGACCGATTGTTCTGTCGTTGCATGGATAATCTTGTGACGATGCCAATAGCCGAACCTAACTACGCTACTCACGACTGAATGGAGTCGTGCTGACGGCCGCTGTATGCATGCTGGACATGAGCACGTTCTCTACTAGATACTAGGATACATAGTCGAGTTATCTCTTGTGATCCATCAGAGATGGATCGTTGTGACATACACTGAAGATGCAGCTCGCGCGTCTAGAAGAAGCAGTGGCAAAAGGTGGCCAAGACATAAAGATCGAGGGCAGCCAGTCATATTGTGGACGAGAGATCAACGAGACAGGTTTCTCAGTTTTAAAAAAAGAGGTCCCAACCTCTTTTTCAGATACTACAAAATACCATAGTTTTAAAGATACTAAGGTTTGTTAAACTACAGTTTTTTTATCCAAACACCTCAAAGTATTTAATACTAAAGTTTTTCCAGAAACCATAGTATTCCTAGAAAACTTCAAAAATACTTAGCTCCCGAACGCGCCCTTAGGTGTGTTTGACTTTCTGCTTTCCACGGCTGTTGCTCTCCTTTCCTACGTGATACCCATAGAAAACGTCATATTGTTAGTCGCGACGCACTTGGTGCGTCAAATATTTAGTCGGGTTATGGCACAAGAGCAAATTGTCAAACGATATGGCGCGCATAACCAAATATCAACGTGCCAACCAAGTAGGCGTCTTTGATGAGGTGCTGGATACGTCTTTCAGTATAGTGCGTCCAATTTCTTGGCGACACACTAATTTGATTTGCCAGTCTATCTGCATCGTTGGGCATCCTAAGATACTATTGTGATGTGTCATGGCACGTTCGGGCAAAGCCAAACTGATAGGCGTCTATATTTTCATGGCCAACTCCATACACATACAGTTGCCGTGTGTCACAACACGTTACAGACAAGCCAAACAGATTAATACAACGTTCTCCGCACAAATAGGTGCAAGATTATCACGATTATTTATGCTACATGGACCTCACAGGATCGTTGGACTCATCATGTGGAAGGCCATGACCTAGTACATGCTACCAAGTGGGCAAGGATGACCCGACATTGCTTGAGTTACCGAAAGATCATCATAATAACCCTGTTGGACAGTGTTAGCGGCCACATGACCCTAGATGGGTTAAAATTAACACAAGTGGACCAACTGATGCTCATGCATGGTTGGGAGGCAGTGGTGGTGTTGCACGCTCACACCTCTCCTTGGGCGCCTCGAGTAAACCCTTATCCGATGTTACCAATCCTTTCATTGTCGAAGTTCTAGCGTTGTGAGGAGTTATTTTTGCCTAGCTGAGGGGTTTCTCGCATGTGGTGATGGAGGTCGATTGTTTAAAGGTCGTGAACCTCTAGCTTTCGCGTCACAATACCATATCAATAGTGACGCCTATCTTTGATGAAATCACAGAAATAACTTCCAAGTTTTTCTTCACTCAATTCAACATGCTTCAAGGGATGCCAATGGCGCGACGAACCTTTGCGCTAAACATTCTACAACCTTATTGGTATCTGATTGTTGGATGGATGATTGTCCTTCCTTCCTTGTATGCAACCTACTGGTTGAGAATAACCAAATGTCGGTCCTGCAATAAAGCTCCTGACTTCCACGTAAAAAATGGATAGGCTTGTATTTTTTCATGGTCAGGCCCATTGACATACACTTGACGTGTGTCATGGCAAGTTTTGTACAAGACAAATGGATAGACATGTTTCCATAGTTATAAGGATGGTGGCTCTGCAAACATGATCTAAAATTTGGAAGGTCTTATCACATCCCCTTTGCTATTCAAACTCTCCCACCTCAAATGGACACTTGCCAGATCTTTGTCACTAGAGCGATGACTCCTTATACTAGTTGCATGTGTTGGCCTCCCCAACGTGGGAGTTTTTAGCAAGCGGAAAGACTTCCCTCGGTGAGAAACCAAGGTATCAATTAGCGAAGGCACAAGGGACCTGCAACAGTTGTATCGCCTGCAATCCAAATAAAACCGCACTTGTGTCCTCAATAATTCTAACAAGTGTGGCAATCCCTGCTAGGTTTGCTAGTTGAGCAAGACTATCAAAAGATAATGTGTGATAAATATTTTTGGTATTTTCAGACTAAAACCTAGCTGGAAATAAAACAAGATTTAAAATGTTTTGGGAAGGTGATTCTTATGGTGAAAGTTTGACTAGGGTTCTAATGTAGTAGCTCTCCAATGGATCAAATTATTGTAGGTGACTTTCTCATGTGTATAAAGTACAATATGGAATACTCATGTTCATGCAAGATAAGTAAACGTTGTGAGAATATAAATAAGCAGTACATCCATAATACTAAAGACTGGATACTCTGGATTATCTAGACATTAAGTCTAAAGCACGAGTAATTGCATTTAGAACGATGACATACAGTTACGATTAGGGGATTATTAGTCCTCTGTTAACCTTTAACCCTTGCCAATAATGCAAACAAGCCTTTTCAATTTTCTGTCACCATGGTAGACTATTTACAAGACTTGAATCCAACTCACACCTCTTTCACTATTGGCTACCGATCTTAATTGGCCGAGACAAGACAAGCAACTGAAAAGAATTATGCACCTTTATATCAAACACGAAACACAAACAAATCTAAACGTATAGAGTTTATCCATCACATAATCTACATCGCCACCACAAACTCATATGATAAATTACGATCATGTAGGGCAGCTCATGTAGCTATTGTATTGAATATCAAAAACACATATAGGAGGAGATATTACAACATTGGTTGTCGAGATGTTCAGTTCTTTTGTCCATCTTCTTGCGTAGCCCATGATGTCCCCTTTCCACACCTTGCGGGCACTCTTCTTGGTATTCTTCTTGTGTTATGCCTGGATGTCCAGTTGGGACTTGTATCTATGTTATTTGGGCCTCCCTTTTGTGTTTTATGTGGGGGGGGGGGGTCCAGGTGTGTGTTGTAGACACACCTGACCCCAAGTCTGAGTTTTATTTAGAAGGGTCTATACATGTACCTGTGGTACTAGTTCTTCTTAGGAACATGTGTAGCGCCTCCTCGTCTTTTCTATTTATGGTAATCTTCATCTCTATATACAACCATTTAGTTTTCCTACCCACTAGCCTACTCATTCCATAGCAGTAGCATGCTTCATCTGATATCTCAGTAAAGTTTTTCTTAATTTTCACATTCCTCACTATACTCATGGATCTTGCTAGCATGCCTATTGCATGGGTTCGAGTTCCTGTGTGCCATGCAATCTAAGTGCCTCGTCAACATCCCGGGTCCATCTCTTAAGTATGTACTGTGATGACACCTCCCTCACATCTTACAAAATCATAACCTTTAGTGTGTGACAACATAGGATGATGTCCTGCTCAAATTTGCATAAGTGACAGAATTACCACCACTGTGCAATGTCAGCCTGCACTCTGTAGTCCCTACCTTTGTCGGGATCCTCTATCTCGGAGTCGGATTCCGTCCTATTTGTGTTCAACTTGAAAGTATGTTCATTGACCACGGACATCATATGATGTAGCCATCTTGAACTCTTGCTGGAACCTATGTGTGTTGTGCTTTCAACTTTTGGTTAGTATTGATATTTTGTATTCAAATTATTAACAATATCAATTTTCGAAGTTCCCGTTTTACAATTATTTAAAATGGCAACTTTATTGATCACTATATGGTACTTTAAGCACGACAACCTTGACAAAAACCTAGCGTCCTTACTATTTTATGTACATTCATTTTTTCGGTGTGTCACATGGCAATTATAGCTCACACCGCATGGCAACTATTAGCATGATAGCATCCCATTTTAAACACCACAACCTTGAAAAAGTAGCTAGTGTCCTTACTGTGTTTATGCGATTTTTTCATTTTTATCAAATGTTACATGGAAATTATAATTCAGCATGGCAACTTGATGCGGAGCATCCCACGTTCATCCCCATGTACACTCCGACTACTCTCCAAGCCCCAAGAAGACATATGACGAGACCTCGAACATACGCCATTGGACACAAGGTGAATTCACTCCTCTTCGAATCGTCACTTTCCACATGTGAGACATGGCTACTACCTCATGCATGAACCTTGCATATACTCAGGTACAACCGAGATGACCATGGAAAAAATCCAAGGACCAAGTCCAAGCATGGAAGAGGAGAAGGAAGAAGAGGAACGGAGCAAGACATGACTTGCCTGGCTCATCCGGACCCCCAGCCGGATGATCCGGACCAAGCCTGAATGATCCGGACCCCCGCCCGGACGATCCGGGTAATGTGCCCAAAGACACCCGAAGCCTACTCGATGAAGCCGAATCATCCAGACGGCCGCCCGAATCATCTGGATCAACACCCGGATCATCCGAGTCACCTTCCGATCATCTGGAACATGCCTGCGTGTGTGACTTGGGCCGAGGCCCATGTACCCGTTCGCCGCCTAGCCTATATATACTCCTCCTCCTCCACCCTTTGAGGATTAGCATTGTGATAGCTCATATTTGACATAGAGCTTTTCTCATCCACTTGGTTACTTCTCCATCGGAGTCGAGCGCCTCTTCGGAGAAGATGCCCCAAGCGGATTCAAGACCCCATCACGGGAAGACCTTCAAGACCTCCTCTCGGAGAAGAACTACCGCCACTTGTATCATTCCTTGTTGGATCCGAATCATGTATCTCTTTGTGTTTCGAGGATCTAGCATATGTGTGACCATCTCTTGTTGGTTGAGTGATTTCTCTCGTGTTTCCCTCGTGTTCCCCTCGATTTCCCACTCGTGTTCTTCGTAGGATCCCCTCCAATCGTGAAAGATCGCGCATCTAGGGTTCTACCCTACATCATCTTGAATCAAAGCAAGGTTGATCACGAATTTGGAGCCCCTACCCCTTTTTTCTAGCCTAATTTTGTTGTGTTCTTCCCCAAGTTCGAAAATCCCCACTAAAAATAGTCCCAATTTTTTTTGTGATTTGTTGGTTTGATGATGTTTTGTTGATTTTGATCCTTGGATTTGCTTGGTTTCAAGTGGATCTAGCATCCCCCATCTTCTCCCCACCTTCCATCCACGAAATCTCCGCAATTTTTGCCCCAAAATAACCCAATTTCCGCCCAAAAATTCGTCCCCGAGAGGAAATCCTGAGCAGTTTGACTTGCCGGATCATCCAAAAGTACTCCCGGATCATCCAGATCCACCCAGATCAGCTGGACCATCTCCCGGATGTCCGGACGCCCCACACGACAGAAATCCGGTTGACGAACCCGGATCATCCGGACCTACTCCCGGATGTCCGGTTAACCCTGACAGTGACTGTGCTGAAATCTTGTTTCGGCCATAACTAATTCATCCAGAGTCCGATTTTGACATTCGTTAGCTTGTTTTGAAGCTATTGACATCCCATATCCCACAAAAATATCACCAACATCATTTGACTCCATCAAACTTTCGAAACTTTGGCATCTTTGCCTAGGACCACCAATCCGCATTACCACCACCGACTTCCGCAGCCTAACTCATTTCGTTCACCATTCCATTTGTGGTTGTTTGAGTAGTGATTCAAGTCCCCTAAGGTGTTTCGGCAACTTAAGGCCGGTTGCTTCTTCATCAACCACCACCACCATACACTTCCACCAACCCAACTTAACCCAATTGTTGTTTGAGCTTGTTTGAGTTGTGGCTTGTGTCTCCTAAGGTGTTTTGGCTACTTAGGGATGGAAACTTCAACTCCGACACATGTATAGCCCATCACTCCACTTCCACATTGCCGAGTGCAAACCACCACCGCTTTCCGCTACCACCATTTGATATTTGCCTTTTGAGATTTTGAGTTTGCAGTTTTTTCCCGTTTCCTAAGGTGTTTCGGCTAATTAGGCACGATTCAACATCGAGAACACCGCCACTCATCATCGCCATGAGGTCGTCATCAAGATTGACCACTTCACCATTTTGACACCATCAACCGTAAGTAAGGGACGGTAACCTCGACGACCCCATTCTATATTCCCCTTGCAAGTGCATTGTTAACCCCTAGCCCATTTTGCGTCACTTACTTATCGAGACTAGCCATTGAGTATTGTCAGCAATGTTACTTGTGCACATTAGTGATCCATACCTTCCATTGCATATATACCATATCATCTTGGTATCATCATATCATCCCTTGTGTCACAAGATTGTTCCCGCAACTACACAATTGTTATCTTGGTTTGTGCATTGTGCATAAGTGGCCATACAAAAAAAGAGTAAGCTTTTAAGCAGAGAGAAGAGCAAAGAGCTTGTAAGCAATAGCCATAGCATCACACCACATTGCATATAAGATTATCATATCCGATCATCTTGGATCATCTTGAGAGGAACACCGGGAACCATACATACATAGCATACTTGGGATAGAAGTTGCTACATTTTGCATCTTATAGGTTGTGCACAGGTGTCGTATCCGCCTATTGAGCAATCGTGCTAGCGTCTCTCTTGAGTTGTGCAACACGAGCGTTTTCCATGGATTCCACATTTTGTGCTCATTCCTTGGTTGCACGACCCCATTTATCTATCCGTGTGTGTGTTTCCGTGTGCCACCCATTGCTATTGGTCTACTTGTTTCACTTGCGAATTTGTGAATCTCTTTCAACATTATTGACTCTTGCTAACATTTTGCATCAAATTTTTGTGCCACTATCCTCACCGAGCTCCACCCAAAGCTTTACTTGGTAGGTGTGAGAATTGACGAGATCGGTACCAATTGTGTTATTTCCTTGTTACATCATTGAGTGATCATTGATCCATTTTCAAGATCGGTCAAGGTACATTTGGTATACTTCTCTCCTTTTTTCCACTCATATTTGCTCGAGTCTTGTGATGGATAGGCAAGGCATTTCATCTCCGGTCTTCGACAACAATTACGGTGCGAACAACTACATCATCGAAGCGTCCATCTTCGATCTACAACGACAAATGCAAGGCACACAATCAAGATTGCGAGAGCGCATTGACAACCTCTCCATTGACATTCGTCACTCCGAAGCAAGGAAAAGGGACTACATCGACAACAATATTTCCACACGAAAAGAGGAGCAAGATGCAAGGATGGAGGAGATTAGGGCCTTGATCAAGTCTTCTTCCCCTTCGTCATCTTCAAGGTGGCGACGTTCAATCCACAAGTCTTCGGAGCACGAAAACGATGCAAGCGCAATTCGTCCACGTCCACAGCTACATGGCGACCACCATCAAGTTCGTGATCCACATCGTCATGAAGGGCAAGTCACCTTCAAGCAACATGTGCACGACGACAACGAACGCAATCTACTACTAGCTCAAATACAAAAACGACAACATCATCATGAGGATGCTAGCGAAGCACAAATGCACAAGTCCCAACAAGTCCTACTTCACGCCAAGTCGAAGCGTCATGAGCAAAAGAGAAGACCGCGAGACGAGCACCACCAAGATGGAGCTACGGCTACAACAACCACTTCGGCATCTTTGCCAAGTGCTACCAAGGCATCTTTGCCTTTGGATGTACGACATCTTTGCCTACTTCCCATGAGTTCGCCTATATCGACATCTTCAACAACAAGGCGACCACCTACAAGCGAGGGCGACACTTCCATCTTTGGAAGCCCCACAAGGAAGATGACCGAGCATGGGAATTTCCCTTCGGTCATGGAGACAAGCTACGAGGTGCCACATCATATGGGCCTCCAACACCAAGACAGTGACAAGAAGGTTGAGCATGGGACTATCCCTTCAACCAAGGCAGCGATAGGAGTTGAGCATGGAGACGTTTGCACCTACATCTTTCTGACACCCACATATGCCGAGATGCCCCATTTGTCATGTGAGGAGAGCCACCACCCCATGAGTGAGATGAGTGACTCCACCATATATGACATTTAGTGCATTTCCTATGAGAGGATGAGCCTGACCACCACTAGCCCCACACATGAGAGCTTGCCACACATCCTATGTGAGGTTGAGAGCCATTTGAGTGACTCCACCAACCATATGAGTGAGAGCATCCTTGAGGGAGTGAGTGAGCCACAACACTTAGCGAGTGAGGTAGTTAACACGGCATGTGAGGCCACTATAATTTCTAACGACTTAACCTCTACTCCTAGTGTGTTTTCTTCTTTGGTGCTAGGTCTCCTACATGACGACATGACTATCCTTGATGAGTCCATACCTCCAAAGGAGACGACGGTGGCCATGGTGGACGATGATGCACCCCCATATGGTTCCATCAAGATGAAGTTGACCACAACTTGGTCTTCAACACCTCACCTACAACACATGAGCGATACTCCAAAGGTAACATAGGTGATGGTGCTTCTCTTGTTCCACTAGCGGAATATCTTACCAATGATTGCTTGCATGATGTTGATCCACCTATTACCATGCTTCATGCTAGTGCGACTTCCTCATGTCATGACTTACCTATTTATGATGAATATGATGATTAGCATGTTGAGTTGCCTAGTTGTGATGCTATGCTCCATAGGATATCATGTGAAAATTCTTTTGGTCACATCATGTTTGATAATCCTTTAAACTTGTCATATGCTATGAGTGAGATCTCCCATATTGCATCATTTCAATCTCAACATAGTAACTATGCATGCCCCATTAAAATAAATCCCATTTGCACTTATGGCATAGATGACGAGAGGATGGTCATTGGCTTTTGTTTTTCATGTGAGGATATTGCCATGCTTACTTTACATGATTTTCGTAATTCATCTACTATGTCATGCCATGATCACATAGAACCAAATATGCTTTGTTTTGGATGCTGTCAATATTCTCCATGTGATGTTTCCATTAATGCTCATGAGGAGACCCTCATAGTTTCCTCATTCATACTAGGATATCTTGATGCATTTCATACTTTTCATGATTCCCATGATTATGTGCACCATATGCATTCCATGAATAACAATGCTCTATATATATCTCATGATGCATTACATACTTTGAGTCTCCATTATGCCATACATAATTACAAACCTCTCATGATGGATGACATGTTTCTATATCACGCATCTCATTTATTTGAGCATTGGATATTTTGTGCTAATCAATACAAGCACGTGCGCATCATGATGGATGATGTGTACATATACACGCACACACAAATTTTCCTTTGCCTTTGTTTTGTGTAGGTACTTATGAACACTCATCAACCTCACAATCCCATGAGTTGACGAAACGAGCTCTTGAGAGCAACGATGACTTGGGATCCCGTGGACTATCCTTACCACCGTTCCCTTCGCGCAAGGACTACGCGCATCTCTTCTACTTGGCTCTCACACGGCTATGGGCTATTTACCACTTTTCACCTTATGCCCATACTATCGTGTTCACTTTGCATGTTATGCCTCTTCACATGATTTTGCCATGCAATTGTGACCCTTGCTTGCATCTACCCATGATTCACCATTATGCTACTTCTATGTGTACTTGCATGCTTGGTGGAGATCCTTGTAGCTATTACCATGATTTCTTTGTGCCCCATGCTATTGATGCTTGTTGTGTTGGGAGAGTCATGATGTCCCATTGCTATTTACATGTGGCCTCTCGCCAATACATTGATGATATTTTTCTCATATCTTGCTTTCATGCTTGTGATATGTCATGTGCATTATTCATGCCAACTATTTGCACACATGACATGCTTGCCATTATTCCTTCTAGTACGTTGCATCTTCCCACTACTATCTTGCTTAACTGGATCGCTATGATTGCATGCTATGTTGCATCACCCATGTTCCACTCTTACTCGCTTTCTTGGGTTGATGACCTATGTGTTCATGCCTCTCAGATGATATATCTTGTTCATTGTCGCTTGCCTCCAATAGTTGCATCTATGCTTATTGCTCTTGGAGACTTGGACACTTTACTTGTGATGCATGCGTGTTTGATTGGGCTTAATCTCTTCGATTGTTCTCGCATCATATGCCTCCATACTATGAAATACTCCCTTGTCCTTTCTTATGATGAGCATGATGCATACACTTGTTGGGTATCTTACCACACAAATGATAGGTTTTGCACTTCCGCTAACCTCATTTGATTTTCCGAGTGTTTGTCATGTTCTTTCGTTTTGAAGGATTGATAAGGCAGCACCATCATGAGGCATATTGGTCATGCAAAGGTCTACATGATGCGGGATACCAACATTTTCAACATCATCATAGAGGTGAACTCTTTCCCATTGAGCCATCCTCAAGTACGCATATTGGATGGGTCACTCTTTCATTGTTGTTTCCTTCTTGTTGTCTACATGATACATCTCGCGAACGGAGGAGCGATATTGGAGATTGGATCTATGGACCTTCACATTCAAGAGTGCTAGCACTTATTGGATGCACCTTCCAAACTCCACTCATGCCACGACATCGAGCATTGGTACACCAACACCTCCATATTTGTTGATTGTGCTGACACATGTCATGCTCGATGGACATTTCATACTCACCGCAAGTTTGCACCCTACGCATGGATTGACTCACATTATGATTGCCTTGTTGCATCTTGTATTTCTATGTCATCCATGATATATGAGCTTGTGCATTTCCTTAGCAAATTTGTTGTGATCTTCCTTGATGGCATATTCATACATAATGATCACATTGCCTACCATCAATTGCATGATAACATAATCATATTGAGCATATATTGCCATATTCATGCTATTGATAAACCGTCTCACTATGACATCATTTTGCACCGTGGTTGCATTGATCATATTCACAACACATTTGTGTGAACAATGATTGCATTTGCTCCCATGAATGCTTTGAATATCATTCTATATCATCTTGATAAGCTTCATGTGCTTTGTCACGAACAATCTTGCCGCATGGACTCATACTTACTTGATGGATACTTTGTGTGTGCTAACCATTGTATTTTCGAGTGTCGTTTGTGTTTGCTCTTTTTGCATGTATACCACTCCGGTGACACCTTGGAGTACTTGGATTGCACAATGTCTTCAACTCCGTCCAACTACAAGTCCGTCCACGACAACGGTTTCCATGGTGATGAGGATCACGATCCGAGGTCGGATCTTTCCCAAGGGGGGAGATGATGCGGAGCATCCCACATTCATCCCCATGTACACTCCGACTACTCTCCAAGCCCCAAGAGGACATATGACAAGACCTCGAACATACGCCATTGGACACAAGGTGAATTCACTCCTCTTCGAACTGTCACTTTCCACATGTGAGACATGGCTACTACCTCATGCATGGACCTTGCATATACTCAGGTACAACCGAGGTGACCATGGATAATCCAAGGACCAAGGCCAAGCATGGAAGAGGAGAAGGAAGAAGAAGAACGGAGCAAGACAGGACTTGCCCGAATCATCCGGACCCCCAGCCGGACGATCCGGACCAACCCCAACGATCCGGACCCCCGCCTGGACGATCCGGGTAATGTGCTCGAAGACACCCGAAGCCTGCCCGACTAAGCCGGATCATCAGGACGGTGACCCGGATCATCCGGACCAACACCCGAATCATCCGGGTCACCTTCTGGATCATCCGGACCACGCCTGCGTGTGACTTGGGCCGAGGCCCATGTGCCCCTTTGCCCCCTAGCCTATATATACTCCTCCTCCTCCTCCACCTTTGAGGGTTAGCATTGTGATATCTCATATTTGAGATAGAGCTTTGCTCATGCACTTGGGTACTTCTCCATCGGAGTCGAGCGCCTCTTCGGAGAAGATCCCCCAAGGGGATTCAAGACCCCATCACATGAAGACCTTCAAGACCTCCTTTCGGAGAAGAACTACCGCCACTTGTATCATCCCTTGTTGGATTCGGATCGTGTATCTCTTTGTGTTTCGAGGATCTAGCATATGTGTGACCATCTCTTGTTGTTTGAGTGATTTCTCTCGTGTTCCCCTCGATTTTCCCCTCGTGTTGTTAGTGTTCTTCGTAGGATCCCCTCCAATCGTGAAAGATCGGGCATCTAGGGTTCTACCCTACATCACAACTATTGATAGGATAGCATGGCAGTTTAAGCAAAACAATGATGGCAAAAAACTCACAACAAGTTTTACTTTCTTTTGAAGGACATTCAATCTTGCATCTCACTTTTCTATTTTACTTTATTTTTGTTCGTAAAACCAAGAGGTGTCATGATGTAGGCGTATTATATATATTGGTAACTCATGGAAAAAATTGTATGGTTGGCATTTTACACATAGATGGGATGGATATAATTGTCTTCAGCAGTTTGTTTTCTACATGGCAAACGTAACATTGTTCTTGCAACAACTATTTTATTTGTCACTATTTTTTCCTTTTTATCTCAATGTGCAAGTTCTCACATGTGTAAGCGGTTGATCACTCGACATTCCACATATCAATTGTTGCAGCTCATCAGGCCCTATGTATACATGGTTAGGATTCCCTTTTCTGTTAGTACCCAAATTTGACGTTTTTATGCATGATTTTTAACAACCAATAAGAAAACTTTCTATTTTTTGTACCTTCTTGTATTAGGGGTAGCAACGGGCAACTTGAATTCAGTTCCTCTATATCCATTGCACTCCATGTAGTATTGTACCAAGGTTGACTGCTTCCTCCTTAATTCATGGCTTTTGTTTCTTCATTGAACTAGGTCCCCCTGCATGCCTTTTTACACAACTCATCAAAGTATGTTTTAAGGGGTTGGCAGTCACCACACATGAGCATATTATGCCAAAAACAAGTCCCGTTACGTACACAATTTTAGCCCTACAGAAATGTAGTAGACTTATCATGGCAATTTGTGTCAATTTTTGGACATAGCATTTAATATGTATTTAACATGGCATTATATGCATTACTTAGCTGGAACTTTTATTCATAGTTTGGATGGCAATTTATGTGACAGGTGCATGACACTTTGTAATTTAAACACATAGCGGTTCTTAATCTAGTTTTTGCATATTGATATGCCAATGACACTTTTATTGATATGTCAATGGCAGTTTTATCAATACCATCATAACAGTTTTATTACCACTACCATGGCATTTTTATTAATATTGGCATCATAGTTTTGTTAAACATCAACTACATCACAATGAGATTTTTCCCTGACACCTAGATGGCATCTTTTATATAGCTTGCATGACAAAAAAATTGTGACTGTGTGGCAAGTATCTCTTTTTTTGGAATCACACAATTTGTTACTTCCCTTTTTCTAACTTTTAGTTCATGTTTCCAATTTTCTGAAATTTGTTTCATTTTTATTCATGTCTTTATGTCTATTAAATGTCTGTTGTAGTGGAAACCAATTAGTTCTACAGGAAAATCACATAAGCCCACTTCATCTAGTAGAGCCCGATTTCAGTTTAGCAAATTTGCACTTCCACACAACACCAAATTCAATTACACATGGCAAGTATATGCTTTCAACTTTGGAAAAATTGATCTACCACCATTGGTATTACTAATCTAGTGGCAAAATCACACCTGTTATTGACCATGTTAGATTAGGCAGATCGTGTTGGCAATTTTGAGGAGGGAAGATAGATGGTGGTGTTATTCTCACCTCACTTGGATGATATGATACTCAGATCCATCAATGCTTGAGTTTTCGTGGCAGTTATTGGCCTGACAACTCACTGGTTGAACAAGGGCAAATAAGAGGAGGAGGAATCAGATTGGGCGGCGATAGAACGCGGAAAGAGGGGTACTTAGTTGGCAAGAAGGTTGATAGGTATGCAGGGGATTTTTTTTGTGTGGTTGGCTGATAGAGTGGGGCATGTGAACTAAAAGAGGTGGGTTGCGCGGGGAAATGAGGTGTCCTTGCTGATTAGGATCATTCGTCGGGGGTGCCCTAAAGTGAACGAATTAGTTCACTGGGTTCGTGCAGCCAACGCGAACTAGTGGTTCGTCAAGGTCTTCCGCTCGCCTGGGGAACGACATCCAAATATTTGTGCCCCCCCCCCCTCCCAAAAAAAGAAAACGTTTCCCACCGGCTGGTTGGCTGAAACTTCAACGGCCGCATGAGACTCGTTGGATCGCGGACGATTGAATGCCCCTCGCCACGTGCAACATTGATGGCCCACAAACCGCCCACTCCTCTCTCTTATACTCTTCCCTACCTCCCCCACACCATTCCCCACTTTTCTCTCCTCATCTCCTGCGGGTGTGGCCATGCGCGCACTGTTCTCGACCACTTCCTCTTCCTCCTCCTCCTCCTCCTTTCCCCCACGACGGCATGCCATGATCCAGTCGATGGCGACGGAAGCTGCAACAACGGGGGTGGTGGAGCTGCAACCGTAGGTGTGGTCGAGCTTGATGCGATGCCACACCCGACGAAGAGCTACAAACCGGCGGCCACAGAGTTGCAGTCGCCGGTTGGCGGAGCTGCTATGTAGTGGGCAAGCTGCAATCAGGAAGAGGGTGCATCATGCTGTGAGCATGGGGATGATGGGACGTGACCAGCGCCCAGCGGAGCTGTGACCCGTGCTACAACCGACACCCGACCGTGTTGGAACCAGCGCATGTGGATGCTGGAACTGCCAACACGGCATGCTGCAACCGCCCACGAGGAGCTGGATCCGTCGACGCGGCGTGCTGAACCGGTGACGAGAAGAGCTGCGACTGATGATCCTTTTTTGCTGGAACCAGCTGACCATTTCAGCGACAAAATGCTGGAACCGGCATGCCGTTTTGTCCCAACTGTCCGACCAATTTGTTACGGGTGGCGGGACCATGCGGGGCACTATGTCGCAACCTACTACAACGATGGCCATGCCGGAAGCTAGAATCGGCAGCCGTTTTTGCGAAGTGGCTTGCATCAGAGCTGCAACCGATAGCAGGAGAAGCTACAACCGACGATAAGGGGGAACCCGATGGCTCTGCAAACCTGTATTTTTTACTGGAACTGGCCGGCGCAAATGCGACATCCCCGGTGAAAGAAGTTGCAACCGTCGGTGACAGAGGCTGCTATCAACGGATGACAAAAAGGGGGCAGTGACGGGTGCTCTGCGCAGCGGAGGGGTGCTGCCGCCGTGGCCGGAGATGTGCGGCTAGCGTTGAGCGCATGTGTGTGAGGAGAGAGTTGACTTTTGCGGGGGAGGAGGAATTCAAATCTGATGGTTGTGCTTCCTCCAATCGGACGCCTACGCGGCAACTGGGCCGGCTGACCGGCGCATAGCACTGGAAAAAAAGGCCCAGCTCAGATGACTTGTGCATGTTACTCAAAAAAAAAAAAGATGATTTGTGCATGATCATCTTTTGGCAGGTGTCATCGGCCCATATATGTAACAAAGCCATACCCACACGCACGTCTTCTCGAGCTAACTACGGGTTGCACTGCCCTTAATCAGGCAACACGTATGGCTAAAGACAAGTGAGACCGCGAGAGTGCTGATATTTCCGGCGGCGGGAGCACGCACGCAGCAGTAGCACCCGTTGTCAGCGTCACGGGCAGACAAGGTCTATAAATCTTCCAACCGTGCACGTAGCCCGTCTATTCTCGCTTGACATGTTTTCCTTTGTAGTACGCGTAGCCTCCCTCCCCCCTCTGGCCCTCTCCTCCAAACATAGCCTGCCCACAAAACGCATCCATCCCTCTCGCTTATATATAGACCCCACCTCTCCTCCCCTCATCCCCACCGTCCCACCTCCCTCTCTCTCGCTCCTGCCGTGCTTTCTCTCTCTAACTACAAGCGTGCCCGCCGGCCATGGGGTTCCCCTCAGTGTGCTACTGCGTCATCCTGCCGCAGCCGCTCATCCTGGTTCTGCAGCTGCTCGACTTCCTCCGCCACGCGGTCCTGCTCTGCCTCTCCTCGCTCGGCCTCGCGGCGCCGCCGGCGGCTGACGACCACCCGGCCTACGCGCCGCCGCCAGACCTCTGGGCCGTGGCGGAGTCGGCGGCGCCCTCGTCCTCTTTATCCCTGGCGACCGGGCCGGCGCCCGCGCCGGCGGCCATCAAGGCGCGCCTCCCCGCCGTCCGGTACGCCGATCTCAGGAGCCGCCGCTGCGCCGCTGGGGCCGCGGCGGCGTCGACGTGCTGCGCCGTGTGCCTGGGCGCGCTCGAGGCACGGCACCGCGTCCGGGAGCTCGGCAACTGCGCGCACGCCTTCCACAAGGCCTGCATAGACAAGTGGGTCGACAAGGGTCAGGCCACTTGCCCCCTCTGCCGCGCGCTCCTCCTCCCCACAGACGCCGACGCCGGCAAGCTGCCCACTTTTTCCTTCTGACCTCACGCTCCAAGGAGCGACCCTTCTGCCGCTGCAGTCTCGCCGCCAGAGATAGGTCAGTCCGTATAGCTAGCTAGCTAGGCCCTTCTCCATCCACCCGCCCATCTCTCCACGGATCCATGCTTTCACGAGAGAAGTCAAAAGGGGATGAGAGAGAAAGAGACATAGCGAGAAGAAGAGGTGTGCGTGCGTGTGTGTACGTTTGTGTGGTGGAGTATTATTGGTAGGTGAGGCACTAATTATGAGGAGGACAGGGATGGCTACCTGCATTGGATCTGGTGAATGAGCACTATGCATAGCACTTGCAGATCCATATGCTCTTCTCTCTCTTTTTCAGCTCCTCTTCAACCTCACCCACTTCACTTTTTTAATCTTCTTCTTTGTAATTTCCTTCCCCTTCTCTTTTTCTTTTCTCCTTTTCTATTAACTTATTTTGTGAGGGCAACTAAGAGAGAGATATCAAGAAAGAGAGATGTACATAGGTGCCTCCACTTGACAATATCGAAGAATGAATAAGAATTGTCTCACATTACTCAACTTATCTTATTCTTTGATGTGTGCTATTTTTTTCGTATAACAAAGTTATATACGTGAATTGTATTGTAAAAGAGGTTATGTTGATTGTATGTGGTGTAGGTGGTGGATGGACCTCAATTGGGCTTTTCCCAATAGTAGATATGTTACCATCATGTTTGGTGTTTAGAGGGTAAGCCTCACGTCAGTGTAGAGGGGATTAGGATAAGCATTGCTTAAAGCAACATGTACAATGCTTAATTAATCGCCACTGCGTGCTACTAGCCACTTCCCTCAAATACTTGCCTGACACTAGTAATGGTGCACGCGGCACGCACAATGCGCGATAGGATTGAAAAGGTACTATATTTTGTTTGTTTGTCAGACAAATAACTAATCATTTACATATGTCAATAACATCTTTCGCCGCAAATACATATTCAAGATGTCAAAATATACAAATGACTGCTATAAGAGATGCTGGAGTAACCACCTCCTGTGGGCATCCTCGCTCACGAGTGCCTTCCGCACCGTCTGATCCGTAGGCCCCTCGTTGCATTGTGTTCTTGGCGCCCTCCCCATCGTCTGATCTTCACGGGCGCTCCTGAGCCGACGACCTTGGGGGTCCATGACACGTGGGTCGCAGACGCGCTCGAGGCTACCTTTCTGTGGTGTTTTATGTTGCCCCTGCATGCACGTTTTCTGTGATTGGTCGACGTGGACGTAGCCATGCCTTACCCGGCCATCGGCCACTCCCAGTTTGTTGGTGGGCTACGAGGAGGGCAAGCTGGAGGCTGGTTCTCGGCATGTGCAAGAGTCTATTGTGGTATTCAGTTTGTCTTGTGTGGTGTTGCCCGGGTGGTGTAGCCGTGCCTTACTTATTTATTAGCTTACGTAGGTCAGGCTATGTCGGGTATATCTTGTGCGTTGTTTCGGGGTGGTGAATGGTATGCTGTTGTCGGATACTTTACTCTCGTTGTGTTTTTGATGGGTGTTGGGATGTCGGTGTGGAGGCTGGTTCTCGCCCATCGTCGGGATGCTCGGTTTGTCTAGTTTCGTGTTGCCCAAATCATTCGTACTTTCATTGTTGCAGGGGTGGTGGACTGAAAGTGCAACTAATCCCCGGGTGGTTTTGGTAATTCATAACAACACATAGCTCATTGAACTAATATCCATTAAAGTTAAACATTTCAGAAAGTTCAATGATTAACATGGCACGTACTAGAGATGTGGACCCTTCAAAATGCTAAGGACAAAGATTGGCAAAAGCCCAAGACTCTTCATTTCTATTTTAAGTGATCCAAGATAACATTGAGTCCATAGGAAAGTCAATACTATTAAAAGGGGATGAGGTGTTGCTTAATGCTCTACTTGCTCAAAGTGCTTAGCAATATTGCTCCAAAAACCCCAGCCACTCTCTCATTCCAAATATGTCCAAAACTCAAAGTCAAACTCGGCCCCATCGATTTGATCTATCCGGCGCCACCGAGTTCATTTGACATAGCCACTGCCAGAAACCCTAGCAATTCGGTTACACCGATACGGATCTTGGTCTCACCGAGATGGCCTTGCAAACTCTTTGTTGCCTATTGCAATTATTTCGGTCTCACCGAAATGTGCAATTGGTCCCACCGAGTTTGCTTGACCAACTCTTTGTTTGCTCTTTGCTGAAATTGGTCTCACCGAGTTCAAGCATTCAGTCTCACCGAGATGAGGTTTTGCCCTAACCCTAGCGCATAGGTCCCACCGAGATTCTTAATGTTCACATTTTGAACTGAATCGGTCTCACCGAGTTCTTCTATTCGGTCTAACCGAGTTGGGTCAAATGTATGTAACGGTTGGATTTTGTGTGGAGGCTATATATACCCCTCCACCCCCTTCTCCATTTGAGAGAGAGCCATCAAAACGTGCCTACACTTCCACTACTCATTTTCTGAGAGAGAACCACCTACTCATGTGTTGATACCAAGATATTTCAATCCTACCACTAGAATCTTGCTATCTATCCTTCCCCAAGTTGCTTTCCACTCAAATCATCTTTCTACCATAGCCAAATCCGTGAGAGAGAGAGAGTTGAGTGTTGGGGAGACTATCATTTGAAGCACAAGAGCAAGGAGTTAATCATCAACACACCATTTATTACCTTTTGGAGAGTGGTGTCTCCCAGATTGGTTAGGTGTCGCTTGGGAGCCTTCACAAGATTGTGGAGTTGAACCAAGAACTTTGTAAGGGCAAGGAGATCGCCTACTTCATGAAGATCTACCCGAGTGAGGCAAGTCCTTCGTGGGCGATGGCCATGGTGGGATAGACAAGGTTGGTTCTTCGTGGACCCTTCGTGGGTGGAGCCCTCCATGGACTCACGCATCCATTACCCTTCGTGGGTTGAAGTCTCCATCAACGTGGACGTACAATAGCACCTCCTATCGGAACCACACCAAAAATCTCTGTGTCAACATTGCGTTTGCCTTCTCCAAACCCTTCCCTTTACCTTCATATGCAATGTTGTACTTTCCGCTGCTACACTCTTAGAATTGCATGTGTAGGTTGATTGCTTGACTTGTACTAGTTGCTAAAATCTACCAACAATTAAAATTGGGAAAAGGTTAGATTTTTATTTGGTCAAGTAGTCTAATCACCCCCCCCCCCTCTAGACCTACTTCCGATCCTACCAGTGGTATCAGAGTTTTGGTCTCCATTTGCCTTGATTTCCATAGCTTTGGTGATCATAGGCTTGGTTTCACAACCTAGGAGAGTATGGCGTCTAACGAGGTAAATTACCACTATAGATGTCCTTACTTTGATGGTACTAATTTTTCTAGTTGGAAGCATAAGATGAAAATGCATATTCTTGGTCATAACCCCGCCGTTTGGGCTATTATGCGCATTGGCTTGCAAGGTGAATACTTCGAGGACGGAACAGAACCGGATCGTGAAGCATTCGCGAAATAATTGAAGATGTTGCAATACAACGCTCAAGCTTGCGATATTCTCTTCAATGGATTGTGCCTCAAAGAATTCAACAAAATCAGCTGCCTTGAGAATGCAAAGTAAATTTGGGATACTTTTGTTGATATGCACGAAAGTACCAAGTCCGTCAAGGAATCCAAATTGGATGTGCTTCAAAGTCAACTTGACAAGTTCAAAAAGAAGGATGGTGAAGGAGTCACCGAAATGTACTCTGGGCTTGCTCTCATCACAAATGAGATTGCCGGCTTAGGAAGCGAAGAGATGACCTAAAATTCATCATCAAGAAGATCCTAAGATCCTTGGATGGAAAATATGATACCATGTGCACCTTGATCCAAATGATGCCCAACTACAAAAATCTCAAGCCAACGGAAGTCATTGGTAGAATTTTTGCTCATGAGATGTCACTCAAGGATAAGGAAGAGCTCCACAACAAGTCTGGTGGTGCTTATAAAGCTTCATGTGATGCTCCTACAACATCAAGTGAGAAACAAGTCTTCAATGAAGAATTGAGCTTAATGGTGAGGAACTTCAACAAATTCTACAAGAATAGAAGCAAAGAGAGAAGTTCCAAGTCAAGGTCCTACAATGACAAAATATCTTCTAGTCGTGATCGCAATTGCTACAATTGTGGAAGACCCGGATACTACTCCAACGAGTGTACGTCTCCCTACTAGAAAAGAGAAGATTCACCCAAGAGGAGAAGTAAAGGAGATGAATCACCACCAAGAGAGAGAAGGAGTAGAGATGATCGTTATGAATGAAGACCCTCTCGTAGAAGCAAGGATTCGGAAAGGAAGGACAAGTCATCAAAGAGATACACAAGATGAAGACATCAAGCTCACGTTGGTGAATGGGTATCCGGTTCCGACTCCGACAACTACTCCGAGAGAAGTTATCACTCTGACTCCGAATATACTCAAGATGAAGGTGTTGCCGGTATTGCACTTGCGTCATCCAACTCCTTTGACATATTTGACTCACCAAATGAAGGAATTGGAAGATGATTCATGGCTAAAAGGCACTAAGGTATCACACCCCTAGTATGTTGATTTCAATAGTGATGAAGATGATTTGCTAGGTGATGATGATTTACTTCTTGAAAACACTAGTGATGAAAACTATGATGAAATTGCTATTAATCATGCTAATCAGGATGAAACGAATGACAATGATAAGAAGGAGATTGAGTGTCTAACTAAAGAACTAAACACTCTTAAGTTAGCTCATGAAACAACTCCATAGGATCATTGATAACTTCTAAGAACTCATGAGAAGATATGCTTCGAGAAGCTAAATTTAGAGCAAGGGCATGGGTTCCTAAAAGCAATCGATGATGATCTTCGAAAGAAGAGTTCTTCTTACATTGCCAAGCGTTTACTCTTGTCTACTTATATGCCACAAGTAAAATCTAGCAACAAGGGCAAGCAAAATTCTTCTTCTAATAGTAACAATAATCATGTTAAATCCAATATTGTTGATTCTAGTAGTCCTCTTGATTCCACTAATGATTCTCTTAGACAAGTTACACTTGATCAAGAAAATAGCTTATTAAAGGGAATTATAGAGAAAGGTGTTTACATGAACCTTGCCGGAAGTAAGCAATTTGAGGAAATTGTACGCAAGCAAGGAAGGCACCAGAAGAATCAAGGTGTTGGTTTTGAACGAAAGTTCAATGGCAATGGAGTTGAGTGGGAAGAAGATCAATACCCCAAGAGGAAGTTTGTTCCTCAACAAGAGAAGTATGACCCCACACTACAAAAAAAATACACTTCCGTGATGATACGTGTTTGTCACAGTAGGTTACTTTTTTGTCATGCATGTACATCCATGACGATTTTATGACAGAATCAAGATAGTCATACCTGTGTTGTTGTAGAAGTGTTCCATGACATTAACAAAATTATCATCATGGAAGTGTCCACTTCCATGACGATAAATAGCGCGTTAGAGAAGTGCTTTCGTCAAGGGTGAACAACACGTGGCATTCACCGTAACGGAACGTCGTCAAGCTATCGGGTCTGGTTTTGGTTCCGATAACCCGTTAACAGCCTGGACCAATGGGGATTTTCCACGTGTAAAATCATCATTGGCTGGAGGAAACACGTGTCGGCTCACCGTTGGGACAGATGTCATCCAATCATTGGACCGAAGGCGCCTATGATACGTCGACATGTGGCACGGCCCAACAGAGGCCCATTCCTGTGAAAAGGCCGGCCCATTTGACTTGGTCAAAAGGTGGAGGGCCGGCCCATGGAAAGCCTGTTAACGGCCTATTCGCATATAGCCCATTTACAACCGGCTTACCCAGGGCCCGTTACGACCTATCCGAATTAGGCCTAGTAGCGCCATCTAGGCCGTCCAATATGATTCCACCCTGTCTTAACTTCCGGCCCATGTATGGCCCATGCCGTCTTTCGGCCTATATGAGGCCCTTTGTAACTCTTGGCCCACTAACGGCCCGTGGTGAAACTGGCCGGTAATGAACAATGTATCACTTTATACCCATTAATGACCCATTATTCCATTGGGCCATTTTCGGCCCATGTTATATTTCGGCCTTCTCAGGGCCCATTTATTCTTGGGCCCATTTTCAACATTCGGTTACCTACGTCCCGTTACTGTCATTTTCTGCTTGTGGGCCAAATTCAGCCCGTTGTTACAGTCGGCCCGTTTGTGGCCCATTAATACGTTGTGCCGTTTTCATAGTGTCATCAAATACAGCCTATTAACAACGGCCCGTTATGGTCGGCCCATGAACGGACGATTCCAACTCTAGCCCGTTTATGACCATAATGTGGTCTGTTATTGGCCCATGTTTGGCCAATCGATCATACGGCCTGTATAAGGCCCATTGATGATACGACCCGTAGAAGGCCCATTGTTTCTACGCCCCGTAGAAGGCCCAATGTTTCTACGGCCCGTAGGAGGCCTAGTGTCACTATAGTAAATATGTAGCCCAGGGTTATTGTGGCCTAGTTTTAAAAAATAGGTTTTTGCGGCCATTAGCAAACCGCGGAAAAAGAACTGCACTGACTACAAGCAAACAAATAAACAAGACAACAAGGAAATAAATAAGCATGCAACTTACGCTAGGCTATCACGTCTATTACACATATTACATCAACTGGGCATCAAAGTTCGCCACCAGTGCAAATATAGGGAACAAAGCATCATATAAACGCCGCAGCAAAACAAGTTCAGAACTGAAACTACTTTAGAAGAGCTCAAGAAAAAATATCCTTGGTACCCATAATGCTGGCAAGATGCTTAGCAAGCTTATTAACTTTCTCTTGTTTGGCGCTTAAATCCTCCAGCGCTTGCTGTTGCACAAGAAAGTATGCTTCTGAATTCTGCAGGGACTTCCTTAGTCCTTCGGCTTCTTGCAGCAGCACAGCTGACTGATGCCTTGTGTCAGGACTGTGGGGTGCTGGCCAGTAACTCGAACACTACATCAATGCAGGACTGTGGGGGTTTCTCACTGTGTACAAGATCGTTTTTTCACCTTTCTTGGAGACCAATAGGGTTGTCTCACTATCTTGAACCGTATCTGCATTACTTTCTCTACCGTTGCATAGTGGGGTGCTATTCTCCAATATTCTGTTTGCATACTACAAGAGAAACAAGCAGACACATCACATGTTTAACATGTAGTATACGAAACTCATCTTGGTAAACCGGTTCAATAGTAAGGTGGACGGGATAACAACATTAAACAAACATATATCTATGTACTATGGTCATTGTATTGTCCATATCATTCTAGTTTATGTTTTCTAATCAAGATACAGACACAGTTCAACTCATATATTTTTAAGACACAACAACATAGACAGAATATAAGCGTGAGAAACTACACAGCATTGGGAATACTTGTAATGTGCATCATATGAGAACATAACTGTTTATACAACTGAAACTGAAATCAACATAGAGCAAGAAGTTAGAACAACAATCCAGTTAAAGAAATAGGTTTAAAACATACCTGTTGCGCCATTGGAGTTTCAATTGGATCCTTCAAATTCGAAAGTAGTTGGTATGAGTACATACAGTTATGCAACAACAAAGGAGTATGGACCATAGCTACAGAATCTGACCTGAGAACAGTTGGTCTTCTGCTTTAAGTGTGGAGTTTGGGTTAGCTGTGGTGGTCTTCGTGCTTTGGGCACTGCAGTTGCTTTACAAACTGCTCGTGTGGGGGTACTCTATGGTGGACATGGTGCTTTGTCAACTAGAAGTGGGTTACTATCCACTGGGGTTGCGGTTAGATGGGTTGTAGATGGTTCTCTGCCCAATGGTGTAAGTGTGCAATCTGGAAGAGTCTCGATTATGTGTGGTGGGGCTAGTTTGTGGGCCAGTACAACCATGGTTCTATCTGCATCAACGGGTAGCACTGTCTTTTGTGAAAGAATGGGTTTTTTCTCCCTTAGATACTGCCATCACCCCCTCCAATTCAAATGGCTGACAAACAAGAAAAGAAATTGAACGTACAAACATTGTATGATAGACAGATGTGGTAATTCACATATATGTTGTCTAACCAAACAGGACAACATGACACAATTTCACATATATGATGGCTAACTAAACAGGATAGCATGACACAGTTTCAGATATATGATGGATAACTTAACAGGATATAATGGCATAATTCAACATGTGATGAGTATCTAAACAGGATGACATGACAAAACTATATGATGTCTTTCTAAAATAGGTTGGGATGAAATAATTCACATACATGTTTTCTAATTATACAGGATGACATGATATAATTAACATAATTGATTCATATACTAAGTAGCTGGTACTCGCATGTATGATCTCTAAACTAAGCAGATGTAATTCAATATTGTGCATATGATGTCTAAACTAAGCAATGCAAGACACCATATGCATGATATGAGAAATATAAACATTGCAACTTAGAGCATACACCTCAGGTGGGATATAGGACTGGTCATCTGTCTCTGAATCCTCCTCTGAGGAGCTCCCTGTAACCATCGAGATATATGCTTCAACATGTAACATTGCCTGCTCTAAAGACCTTGTTTTCACTGTAGATTTTTCCATAACCGACTCAAATGGCTGATGCACATGAAGAGTAGTTCAATATACACAAATTGTCGACAAATGAAATACGTAATAAAAAAAAGATGGCATGAGATAAGTCACATATATGATGCCTGGCTACATGGTGGTGCATAATTCACATATATGATAACTGGCTGAAAAAATGGCATTGCATAATTCACATATTTGATATAGAAAACAAATAGGAGGCATTCACACAAAGCATGTGTAGTCTAAGTAGATGGCATGTCAATGCAAGACACCATATGCATGATATGAGAAATATAACCCTACCAAGTTAGAGCATGCACCTCGGGGGGGGGATACGACTGGTCATTTGTCTCTGAATCCTCCTCTGAGGAGCTATCTGTAACCAGCAAGAAATCTGCGTCAACAGGTAGCACTAACTGCTCATAAGACCTTGTTTTCACTCCAGATTTTCCCATGACCGACTCAAATGGCTGATGCAAAGGAAGAGTAGATGAATGTATAAACATTGTTGACAAATGGAATACATTATGAAAAAATATGGCACGATACAATTCACATATACGATGATTGGCTAAACAAGATGGCATTGCATGATTCACGTATATGATGCCTGGCTAAAGAAGATGGCATTGCATAATTCCCATATACTCCCCCCGTTCCTAAATATTTGTCTTTTTAGAGATTTCAAATGGACTACCACATACTGATGTATATAGACATATTTTAGAGTGTAGATTCACTCATTTTGCTCCGTATGTAGTCACTTGTTGAAATCTCTAAAAAGATAAATATTTAGGAACGGTGGGAGTATGATATAGAAACCAAACAGGTGGCATTCACACAAAGAAAATCTAAACTAAGCTGATGACATATAAGATGTATAATGTAAGCAATGCGAGGCGCCATATGCATGATATGACCAACATCAGCATGCCAGGTTAGAGCAAACACCTCAGGTGGTAAATAGGAGTGGTCGGCTCCCTCTGAATCCCCATCTGAATAGTTATCTTCCACTAGAATACAATCTGGAATGGCGGGAGGGCCCCCCCCCCCCACTTCGCCCACCATGGAGAGGCATCTGCATGACATTATATTCCCACTCAATGGTCTTCTCTTTTTCTCTACATGTTCAGTATGATTGTGTATAATAACGGACATGCATAATAAAAATAGTTAGATTTTGTAAGTCCTAAGGAGTGCATGCAGAAATCAAGACTGATGGTAGCAAACGAGTGGATAGATCCAAAACTAATGATAGCAGGTAGATTATAGCTTCAGTTTAAAAAGATACACAATGGATCATCTACAGTTTGTTGCCCACCTAACATGAACCACATAGAAGACCCCAGATGAACCAGATAGTAGACAGATACTATATGTTGCTGCCTTGATATGAGACCCACGGGCATTTTAAAACTCAAGTTTGAACGATAAAGTAGCAGGTAATAATAACCAATGTATAACGTAAGCAAACACGATAGACTGTGACCTCTCTTCCGGAAATATGTAGTTCTCAGGTTCATCTGCTCATTCGATGATGGTAATGCAGTTGGCGTGGCTGCCGGCAACGGGGAAGATGATCCGAGGTGGCGAAAGAAAGTCTACAAGGGGAATCTCTGCTGTAGTGAATGCTTCTGTCGATGGTACACCTCAGGTGGGGTGGATGACGGCACAGCAGGAGCAGGACATAACACACAAAGTTTTCTTTGACGCCTATCGAAAAATGAAGTAAATCTGTAAGGGCTCCTTAGAATTGGAGGATTCTATAAACGCAGGGACATGAAAAACACAGGAATATGATAGGAATGCACGTGCGAAACAGGGCATTTGGAAACATAGGATTTCTGTCAACCTGGGTGTTTGGTTCACGTGAATTGGAAGAACACAGGAATGGAGAAACATGGTCAAACTAAAGTCAAACCACGTGAAAATGAAAAAAATAAGAATCTTATTATGCCAGTAATGCAATTAGTTCTATTCTTCATGCATATTAATTTGAAAAGGGCGTCCAATTGAATATTAAAATTCCTACATTTTTTCTTTGAAAGAGACACCAAAGGAAAAAATCCCTCCAATTTTGCTTTGCTCCACTCCTTCTAACCAAATGCACAAATAGTAGTACCATTGTAGTTCCATAGAAAAGGATCCCTAAGGGATCGACATGAATGCAGAGTACCAAAGTGATGCGACATGTGTAAAACCTCTTTGGCATAGCCTTGTGGACCTCAGCATCATTGGGTTGGACGTGGAGGATGGTGATGCTGGTGTGACTGTCGGAGGCGGGAAAGAAGATCTGAGGCCTCAGGAAATGGCGCCGAGGGTACTGTCCGCTGTGATAGACGGTTCCGTCATTGGAGCAGCTCCGGTGAGGTGTACGGCGGCGAGGATGAAGCATGACAAGACAGACAACGTTAATCTGAAGTGAGACTCTAATATCATCTGCAATAGATGATGTAAAATACATCACCAAAAAGTGCTAGATGTAAAACGCATCAGCCGTGCCATGGCCGCTCCGACATATGTTGTAAGTACTGTTCACTCTGAACTTAACTGAAGAAAATGAACTTTACAGTCGAAACTTAATTTTACTGTCGAAACTGATTGAACTAGTAGCAGAGCATTGCAACAGATGTTTAGGGCGTTCGAGCACTAGTAGCAGAGAAGCAGTGATCTAAGTCAGCAGACGCTCGAGCAGGGAACACACTAGTAGAGAGCAAGTCATGCAGGAGTACCGCGTATCGAGCACCGGCAGCCTAGTGAGATTGAATAAAAAATAAAATGCAGCGGTGAGTGCAGAACCTCCTTGGTGGCGCCAAGTTGGCCTCGGCTTCATCGGAGGAATTTGTAGCATCCCAATTTTCAATTTGGATGTTATACATAGATCATCATATGCATATCATATTTATTCTTGCATTTTGGGTGAGATCCTAGAAATCTTAAGCAACTCAAGGACCCATGGAGAGAGTTGGAGGTTACACAAAATTCATATTTGAATTTATTTCAAATTTGAAGAAAAGGATCGATTTGATTTTATTATTTTACTCTCCAATTATTTCCAATATAAAAAGTAAATGAGAGAAGATAATATGACTTCTTCAAATTAAGAGAAATATTGGAGAAAGAATTTCAAAATCAAATTATGATTTTCTGGTGTTTTATTTGCTATTTTATTTGAATTAGAAAAATGTGCATTTTTGAAAATTGCATTTTAGGCCAGAAAAATGTTCAATTTGTTCTAAATATTCTATTGAGACGGTGAAAATTATTTTTGGAATTTTTTTATATTTTATTAGGATTTTTCTCTTCGGGCGAAATTATTCTCTTAATAAAGTTTTAGCCCGACTGGGCCGAGGCCCAGCCGAGCCGGCCCAAGCCGAGCGCCGCCCACCCCGACATCGCCGGACGAGGAGTCCGAGCCAGACTCCATCGCCCGACCCCTCGCCCAAGCCGCCGCCGCCCCTCCCCTCCTTAAAAGCCGTGACCCGGGCCCCCCAGGACCCCAAGTCGCTGAGCGCCGCCGCCTGCCCTCGCCTGCACCGCCTCCCACCGTCGCTAGCCGAGTGCCGCCGCCGCCGCTGCTCCACCATCGTCGCTGCTTCGCCTCGCGCCGCCACCCCGCGCCGCCAGATGCCGCCGCCGCCGCCACCACCACCCCGCCCTGCAACCCCGCCGTCAGCCGCCGCCGCCGGCGTTGACCCCGCGTTGACCGGTAAATAATTGATGCCCGATTTTTTTTCTGTTAACCGCGGTTCGTTTTTTTGGTTTTATTATTTACTGGACGTTCGTCCGTTTCGTTCATTTTAACGAACGTTATTCGCTGGTTAGGTTCAGACAGTGAACGTTCATTCGTTAGTCTTTTATTTTTATTTTATTTTCGGCTAGGGACTTATCCGCAATTATTTTTATCATGATCTAGCCCCGGATCTTTAAACTAGTATAACTTTTTACTCGCTTGTCCAAATTAGATGAAACCAGCGCCAAAATCTTTGTCTCGAAGCCCTCTTCCCAGATAACCAACTTGAGCATGATTTTGGTACTATAAAAATTTGACTTTAGTCCAGATTAGTAAACGATCTTGTTTCGTTCGTGTTTTGAGTTTCGTTCCTCCGTTTGAGTTGAATCTTTTTGCGAATCGTAGGTAATCACATGTACCTACTGTTAAGATCTAATTCACATTTTAATATTGCTGTTAGGTTTTGACTCTTGTTAGTTTAAGCCGTTTGCTTGTTTCGTGTTTGATTTGGATCTTTTCTCGGTTTATCTCGTGTTTCGAATGAGTGATTGCTTATGTATGCTATTGTTTGTCTACGGTAGATTACCCGGAGTGCGAAGATTGTTACTACGAATCTCTAGAGTTTGCAGATCATCAGCAAGGCAAGTTACACTTTGATCATACTGTTTTATACCCAGTTTTTACTATGCATTAGTTCTGCCCCGCAAATATTTGCATTGGTAGGATTGGGAGCATGTGGTTTCAGTTGTAGTGCTTGAGGTAGGAACCTAATACCTTTTGATCACCTCGGGAATATATGTTATGCTTATTATTGCTTAGCCATGCTTGTAGACGGGGATTGGATCGTGATTTCACACATGGTAGGTTGAGAGTTATTTTAATTATGGATAACATTAAGGTGGCAACTTAAATACACATCTGGGTGGATTTGTTGAGGCACCTGGGGAACCCAGTGTTGCCTGTTTTTGGAGATCCCGGGGTTACCGTGTGATTATCCTATGGATTGCCACCCAGGCTCAAAGGGATCATAAGATTATTCATGCTAGAAACTTCCGTGTGCAGCCACAAGACATTATGTGCTCTGGCATAGTTGAGTAAGTTGCGTGAGCTCTTGAAGAGGTAGACTAGCAGATGTAGAGGGATGTAGGTAGTACTGTCTAACCGATGTCGGTGTCAAAAACGGCGGATCTCGGGTAGGGGGTCCCGATCTGTGCATCTAGGCTGATGGTAACATGAAGCAAGGGACACAATGTTTACCCAGGTTCGGGCCCTCTCGATGGAGGTAAAACCCTACTTCATGCTTGATTAATATTGAAGATATGGGTAGTACAAGAGTAGATCTACCACGAGATCATAGAGGCTAAACCCTAAGAGCTAGCCTATGATTGTATGATTGTAATTGTAATCGGCCTTCTAAGGACCAACCTCTCCGGTTTATATAGACACCGGAGAGGGCTAGGGTTTACATGGAGTCGGTTACAAGGAAGGAAACTCAATATCCGGAATGCCAAGCTTGCCTTCCATGCAAAGGAGAGTCCTATCCAGACACGGACCGAAGTCTTTAGTCTTGTATCTTCACGCTTCAATAGTCCGGACGATGTATACAGTCCGGCTGTCCGGATACCCCCTAATCCAGGACTCCCTTAGTAGTCCCTGAACCAGGCTTCAATGACGATGAGTCCGGCGCGTAGTCTCGTCTTCAGCATTGCAGGGCGGGTTCCATCTCCGAATACTCCAAAGTAATTATCGAACACTTAGATCGTGTCTGGATCTATGAGATGATCTTCACATACCATTGTAGGGAACATAGCATAAATCTAATCCGCTGGCAATCTTCGTACGTCGTGCCCTTGCATCGTGGCCTGGTCCAACGCGAACCAGCGCTTCTTGCCCCACCTCGACTCGTGTTGCAAGGCGGTTTTACTGGCACGTCCTGCCAAAGCAGAGATCATGTTCCTCTTATTACGGGATTTTCCATTAATATGGGCGTGTGTAACCCCACGACGACCGTTGGTATGACTCCGTGTATTTTTGGATAAGTCTCAAGCTGTCACGCTGAGGACTCTTGATATTCACCCCCTTTATAAAGGGGTCAAGGCCTATGCCTCTTTTCCACCTTCCTTGCATCTTCTCACATCTCGAGCTCCAACACCCAAGACCTAAGCTCCAACACCCCAGATCCTCCAGTATGTCCGGATCCAACCCTCAAGGCCGGTGGGTGGCCTCCTCGATTCAAAAGGAGGACATTGCAAAGCTTAGGGAGGTTGGATATCTGACCGCTGACATCCAACACAGGCTTCCTGCTCCAGGGCAGGTCATCCCTACATCGGAGCCCAATGAGTGCGTCGTGTTTGTTCCTCACTTCCTCCGTGGCTTGGGCCTCACCCTCGATCCTTTTGTGAGGGGGCTCATGCTCTATTATGGGTTGGATTTTCATGATCTAGCTCCAGACGCTATCCTCCATATCTCGTCATTCATCATTGTATGCGAGGCCTTTCTCCACGTCACTCCACACTTCGGCTTATGTCTCAAGACCTTTAATGTGAAGCCAAAGATGATCGAGGGGAGACATGTAGAGTGCGGAGGTGCCGTAATAAGCAGGAACGCCGATGCCCCATGGCCAGAGGGTTCTTTCCCAGAAGTATCCGATGTATGGCAACGGAGGTGGTTTATGTCACGGCTCCCAGAGGCACAAAGTGGGTGGCCACCCCCGAGTTCCGCTTGGGCTCTCCGTCACAACTAGCGTCTTGGACCGACGTAGGACGAAATTGGGGGCCCGTTGGCGATGTACCAGTACTACAGAGCCGCATTCGAGAGCTTCTTGAGAGGGACATTAACCTTGTCAGCATAATGCAAGTGATGTTAATCCGACGGATGTTGCCGTGCCAACGCCGGCCTCTCCGGATGTAGGAGTTCAATCCAGAGGGTCCGCGGACTGTTAAGAACTTCTTCGGCTTGAAGCTCGAAGGGATGTGTAAATTGTTCTTCGGACTGAAAGTAGAGTGTCCGGACACCACCGAGGATGCGGGCCTAAGCTGCAATCGCCTAGATACCCAAGTAAGTAACCTTGATACCGGACACCTTATTTTGTATATGTCATAATTGTTTATTCTGAAAATCATCCGTGGCCAGGAATGGCTCAGCAAGGCGGAGAGAATCGGGTGTCCGGCGCCACTTCCCGAAGGCTCGCCTGGTCCCACCATGGCCAAGATGCTTGACCGGGTACTCAACAGAATGCCCTTAGGGAAAGATAAGGGGAAGAACGAAAAAACCGAACTTCACACGCTACGCATCCGAACCGGGGGAATTGTTAACTCCCCTAAGGAGGATAGTCGGTAGGGGGAGGCCAAGGCCTCCTCCCCGCACGGGAAGAAGAGGGCTGCCTCCGAAAACTTGGAGACGGAGACGCCCAAACCAGGGACAAAGGTATCCCCAGGGGGCCCTGCCCTGACGGGCACCCTCACCGTGTCATGCCCGCCAACCGGCCAGCCCTCCACCGAGCTGTAAGTCAATCGTTAATCTGAAGGTACTGTGTTTCTCCTTGATCAATAACCAGGATTCGTCTTTTGTAGTTCGGCTAGCAGCTCTTCTCAACAAAGTTCGTCTTCGGGGGATCTTCCTCCGGAGATGATGGAGAGCGAGACCCCACCCACCTCTCCACCTCATGAAGTGGGCGACACCGAGGTGTCGTCATGGAGGAGTCCGGATCTGCTGAAGCCGGAAGCCAATGCGTCAGCCGCCCTGAGCCCGGAGTGTTTGTCTCCCACGAGGGGCGATGGGAAGGGTCCGGCACAGTTCAATGTCCGGCCGGACGTACTGACAGGCCTATTGGAGCGAGCTGTGCTCTCGGAGGAGCACCGCTCATTAATGAGCGCGGTGCTCAAGAAGATTTCATCCGCTACAAGCGGTTTGAATGAAGCATTTACAAGCCTGCTCAGAGGCTTTGAGGTATGTAGTGAAGAATACACTATTTTTTGGGATCATAAAGCAATGATTGCGCTGTAAATACGTGCAGGTACATGTGGGTCCGGCCGCCGACCAGTCCATTGAGGTTGCCGAACTAACGAGGTAGATTGGATCGATTGATGCCGATATCACACTGGTGAATGAGCGACTGGATAAATCACAAGGTATGTGCTCTGCCTTCCTTTGTATAGGAAAATATGAAGGCGGCATGACATTAATGTAATATGTTTGGACTGCAGACGGTGCTGCTGCCATGGAAGCCCTGAGGGCGGAACTTGCCCAGGCCAAGGAACAAGCTCGGGTTAGCAATGCGGCTGCCCTAAAGGCGGCCGAGGAATTGAGAGCCGAATAGGCTGCTCATCGCCGAAGCGAGGGAAAGATAGCCGAAATGGCTGTGGAGTTAAAAAATGCCGTTGACTAGTATGAGCTCCTTAAAAAGGAGCATAAGGATAGTTCGGCCGACCTGAACAAGGCACTTAATGCCACTAAGGAAATACAGACTGAGCTCAGGGGTGCACGGGAGGAGCTTCAACAGGCCGGTAAAATCGCGGCTGGGGGCTCCTACTTGCTGTGGACGAAGTTTTTCGATCCGAAGTACACTCCCCTGGATGGACGCTGGAGTCCTGCGAACGCGTATGCGGATTTGGCGAAGAGTACAGCTGACGCTGCCAAGTTCTTCGACGATCAGGGTGATAAGGAAGTGGAGAAGCTTTTCTGGTCGCAATTCAATGCTCCCACTTGCCCGCTGCCGTTAAGTGACAAGATGGCTACTGTAGCGGAGCTTCACAGGCTGTCCGGGTGTGCAATGCGGTCTGTAATAGACCATCTTTGGCCGAAGGGGCCTAAGCCGAACAGTTAGTTTGGTTTGGTGCAACAATTCCTTGGGGCCGTGCCTCGGATCGACGCCATGAGAAGGTCGGCGTGCATAGAGGGTGCACGAATGGCCCTTGCCCGCGTAAAATCCTATTGGACGGATATGGAGGCCACCATTATAGCGACCCAGGATCTGGCGAGGGGCCAATATCCGGCCGAGCACTACTTGGCGCAGGTCACAAAAGGTGCCCGCCTAATAGAGGCACAGTGCTCGAAGAATGTCTTATTCGAGTGATGAATCGAATCATTGTAAAAACAATGTTTATTTTGATTATGAGGCTATATTTATACTGTTTACCTGAAAATATGATTGTGTCCCCTGCGTGGCCATTTATATAAGGCCAAACTCATGATGCTAAACACTCCCGAAGGTATTTGGACTTTATAATAGAAGATGGGCTGAAGAATGCCCATTTATTATAAACCCTGTGTTTCCAGGTACGTGCTTTAATCTGTCGTGGCGAAATGCCAATAACGGCAATATCCTCTGTGGGTATGGAACCCATGGGATGGTTAAACAACAAGAGGCAATAGAAAAGGTTTACACAGGGGCTTAATCTAAAAAGAAACCTGTCGAACGGGGCCCTGCTGCACGTCTGCGCCTTTGTCTCCGTTGTGCCGTATCCTGGAAGGGTATCGCGTGAACGTTGTCTGTAGAGAAAAGAAAACTCGTAGGAGAGTACAACGTAAGTATGCAATGGATAATAAAAGTGTAAGATGTTGGCCTGCCAATAAGGTTGAGCCAAGTCTGGGGATGTATTAAATATTTATAGCCCCTGGTGTCCGCTATGGGATTGCATATACAGTGCCCTGGTTCAATTTTGTCCGGGCTACCGGACTCGTCTAACTGTGTCTGTGGTCTTAATGACCAGTCATGTTTTCTGACATTGGAGGCCACTTATAGTCCGGCGGCTAGGGCCGTCGCGTGTTCCTCTGCGCATGAAGAGCGCTCTGTGATTCCGTTAACGGTGATGACGCCACGTGGACCGGGCATCTTGAGTATAAGGTAGCCATAGTGCGGTAATGCGTTGAAGCGGGCGAAGGCCGTTCTTCCAAGCAATGCATGATAGCCGCTTTGGAAGGGTGTGATGGTGAAGAGTAGTTCTTCACTTCTGGAATTGCCTGGGGAGCCAAATGTTACCTCCAGTATGACAGAGCCCCTGCCGTAGGCTTCAGCGCCTGGTATCACCCCTTCAAAGGTAGTCTTGCTTTGGCTAATTCTGGATGGGTTTATCCCCATCCTGCGGACAGTGTCCTCGTATATTAAATTGAGACTACTACCGCCGTCCATGAGGACACGGGTGAGACGGCATCCGTCGATTATTGGGTCAAGCACCAAGGCTTTTGATCCTCCGCGCCGAATACTAGTTCGGCCGTCCAAGTGATCGAAGGTGATCGGATAAGACATCCAGTAGTTAGGTGTGGGTACGATGGGCTCTATATCGCGCGCGTCTCTATGCTCGCGTTTGTGCCCTCTCATGGATGTGCGAGTCGCGTGGATCATGTTCACTGTTTTAACCTCTGGCGGGAATTTTTTCTGTCCCACAGTGTTCGGCTGGCGAGGTTCGTCCTCATCTTCACTTGGTGTTTTCCTTCCCTTGTGTTCGGCATTTAATTTGCCGGCCTACTTGAAGACCCAGCACTCTCTGTGCGTGTGGTTCGCAGGTTTGTCAGGGGTGCCATGAATTTGGCACAGTCTGTCCAGGACTCTATTCAGACTGGACGGTCCCTCTTTACTGCCTTTAAATGGCTTCTTTTGTTGATCAGGTTGAGAGCCCCTGAATCCGGCATTAACTGTTGTGTTATCTGGGCTCTCTTCCTTGTTTTGGCGTTTATTTTGCCATGGCTTCCCGTTGCCATCCCTTATTTCGGATGTGCTGGGGTCGCTGGTGCCTTTATGGGCTAGCCAGCTATCTTCACCCGCGCAAAAGCGGGTCATAAGGCTTGTTAGGGCTTCCATTGTCCTTGGCTTTTCTTGGCCTAGGTGTCTGGCGAGCCACTCGTCGCGGATGCTGTGTTTGAATGCCGCTAAGGCTTCGGCGTCCAGACAATCGACAATTTGATTCTTCTTAGTGAGGAATCTGTTCCAAAGCTTGCGGGCGGACTCTCCGGGCTATTCGATTATGTGACTTAGATCGTCAGCATCCGGAGGCCGGACATAAGTCCCTTGAAAATTGGCCCTGAAAGCATCCTCGAGTTCCTCCCAACTCCCAATTGAATTTTTGGGGAGGCTTTTCAACCAGTGTCGAGCTGGTCCCTTTAGTTTGAGGGGAAGGTATTTGATGGCGTGGAGGTCATCCCCACGAGCCATATGTATATGTAGGATAAAGTCCTTGATCCAGACCCCTGGGTCTATCGTTCCGTCGTATGCCTCTATGTTCACAGGTTTAAAGCCCTGTGGAAATTCATGGTCTAGTACTTCTTCGGTAAAGCACAGGGGGTGAGAAGCCCCTCTGTATCTGGATGTGCTGTGGCATGCCGTCGGCTGTTGTTGTGTCCGGTGTTTATTCCGAACTGGTATTTGATTAGCATAATCGTTTTGGTGACCACAGTCCCTCGCCGGGGTGTGTCCTTTAGATCCGTAGATGGACCTAGCCGCGCCAGCTTTCTTATCCAGGTGCTCACGTAGATCGTGCGCAGCGTTGGTAGCCACTTTGTTGCGGTTATGAAGTGGTACGTCTGGCCTCCTGGTTCGTGTTACTCTTTAGTGGAGCGGCCTCGTCGTCGAATTCTGGCAGTAGCTTGCGTTTTGGATAGCTCTTTGTATGGCGATTGTCGCCGTATCTTTCTTCAGTGTCCAACACTTTATTCCATCTGCGATTGAGCGTTTCCCGTGTGGCTTTGAGCCGTTGCTTCTGCTTCTTCAGACTTCTTGCGGTGGCCATAAGCTTTCGGTGGAGGTTATCTCGTTCCACGCGTTTTTCCGGGATGATGAATGCGTCGTCATCCGGATTTTGTTCTTGTGCTAGTTTGGTTTGATGACCTCGTCCTTCAGGATCATTGTCATCGGGCGTCTGCTCCAAACTGTGTTTTTCATGACCTGGCTCGTCCTGCTCCATTGCTGGTTCCATATGGTCATTGTTGCCTTCGGGGTTGACTGAAGTATCAATCCTTCTGGCGCTCTTGCTGCCATTTTTACTGTTGCTAGACTTGGAACGACGTCTGCACCGTCGCTTTGGCTTTTGCCCAGGGGTTTTATCTTCTGGATTGTCGCCGTCGTCCTCCTTGGGCGTATCCACCATGTATATGTCATGTGATGAGGCGGAAGTCCGGCACCACATAGATTCTGAATCTTCTCCTGCATCATCGTCCATACCGTCGATGCCTTCGGAGTTGAAGTCAAGCACGTCGGTTAAATCATCAACCGTGGCTATGAAGTGGGTGGTGGGTGGGTAACGAATTTCTTCGTCGCCTGCTTCCCACTCGAGCCGATCATAGTTCGGCCCGGAATTTTCTATCAAAGAGAGAGTTTTTAACGAGTTCAGCGTGTCGCCAAAGGGCGAGTGCTGGAAGATATCCGCAGCAGTGAACTCCATTACCGGAGCCCAACCTGGCTCGACTGGCTCGGGAGTGCGCGGACCGGAACCAACATCCGGATGCAAATCCAGGGGTCCAGAGTCACAGGCCACCACATAGGTGAGACCTGTGTTCGGCTCCACCGCCGATGAGTGTGCGGCCTGCGGGGAGAGGTCCAGCCCCCCGTCCTTAGGCAGCTTAGCCTGCTCTGGATTTAGGTTCGAGGCTATTGCGGGGGTGATACCCCGTGCTTTGTCCGACAGCAGGTCTAAGCCGTGCTCGTCGTGACTGTCCGGTGCTCCTGGCATGGGCCCGGATCCGTCGAAGATCAAGTCTCCATGGATGTCCGCCGTGTAGTTCAGGTTTCCGAACCTGATCTGGTGGCCAGGGGCGTGGCTGTCGATCTGCTCCAGGTGGCCAAGCGAATGGGCCCGCAGTGCGAAGCCGCCGAACACGAAGATCTGTCCGGGGAGAAAAGTGTCACCCTGGACTGTGTTGTTGACGATGGTTGAAGGTGCCATCATGCCTTGTAGCGACAACACAGAGGAACTCTTAATGAAAGCACCAATGTCGGTGTCAAAACTGGCGGATCTCGGGTAGGGGGTCCCGATCTGTGCGTCTAGGCTGATGGTAACAGGAAGCAAGGGACACAATGTTTACCCAGGTTCGGGCCCTCTCGATGGAGGTAAAACCCTACTTCCTGCTTGATTAATATTGAAGATATGGGTAGCACAAGAGTAGATCTACCACGAGATCGTAGAGGCTAAACCCTAAGAGCTAGCCTATGATGGTATGATTGTAATTGTGATCGGCCTTCTAAGGACCAACCTCCCCGGTTTATATAGACACCAGAGAGGGATAGGGTTTGCATGGAGTCGGTTACAAGGAAGGAAACTCAATATCCGGATCGCCAAGCTTGCCTTCCACACAAAGGAGAGTCCCATCCGGACACGGGCCGAAGTCTTGAGTCTTGTATCTTCACGCTTCAATAGTCCGGACGATGTATACAGTCCGGCTGTCCGGATACCCCCTAATCCGGGACTCCCTCACCCGGAGTAGAGAGTTAATGCTTCAAAAAGGCTATGTCTCTATCATCCGATCATGGATGTGGTCGAGTGTTTTGGGGAAAAGTGCGCAAACCTTTGTAGAGTGTATAAACTAATCATGGTTAGCCATGACCCCGGTTAAGGACATCTTGAGTATGTAGTACTTGAATCTATTGATGTGATCTCATCATGTTACTCTACATAATTATGATGTGGGGTTAATGATGATACTTTTAATTGGGATTTGAGTTGGTGTTACCTTCTCAAATAATGGGCAACCTGGGAGTAGTTAAATAAAAATTTTCCTTTGTTGAAGGGAAAAATTAGCTTTATGCAAAACTATGAAACTTACAGCCTCCACGAGCTAAATATTGCATGTAGATAGAGTTCTTGCATTACCATTGCTTTAAGTATAACTATACCAGCATATTCCATGTGCTGACCTGTTTCAGGCTGCAACGTCTTATGTTGCAGACTACTCAGACGACAAATAAGGTGCGATAGGTCGTTGTTTTTGCACTCAGCTATGCCGTTGGAGTTGATGGACTCATTTACCTTTGAAGCTTCCGTAGTTATCTAGTTTAGATGGCCTTCAGCCATGATTTATTTATGTAATCATACTCTTTATGAGGACTCGATGTAATAAGTGTGTGACTGAAACTCTGTTATAATTCCTCGAGTACTGTGCGTGTCAGCATTATCGATCCCGGGATGACACTGATGCACAGAGACTTGATCGTTTGAGGCCTGGTCGCTACAAGATGGTATCAGAGCACACACTGACTGTAGGACGCGACCACTAGAATAAGAAACATGATTTCTCTTCTCTATTCATTTCTAATTCTCCTCTTTTTCCACTGTATAGATGGCGGATCCAGGAACAAGTTCACTCAGCCGGATGACAACACCCCTTTCAGAAAGCACTTGAAGGAAGTCACTAAGTATCTAAACACCGAATTACCAAGCTTCACGGGGACTTTTTCTACATCTGTACCGGAAGAGGAGCGTTTGAAGATCAAAGTCTGGATACCTGGGAGGACCTTTGTGCCAACAACGGAGCCTATTGATTTCTACCTGGATGCACCAAGCTGGAGTATTGGAAAGAGCATGGCCGCACATATCACCTTTGGACGCATATGTGAGATGTATCAAAGGAGCTGGAGAATACCGTTTACCAGATATGTGGCCGCCAAGATGACACATGGGAGATGATTCACACCAGGAGGGATGTATCAATTGCAGCTTACATTCAAGATATGGGAGATCATATTCGTCGACAGGAGAATCAACAAATTATTCACATGAAGAAGATCAAGAAACTGGTGAGGAGAAACAACGAGATGGAGGAGGAGATCAAGTCTACACGCGATGGATACGAGGAAGAGATTGCTATACTACTAGAGAAGAATGAAGACCGAACGAAGAAGCTAGGAGTATTCATGGGAGACCCCGCACCAAAGAAGGACAACCGCCCCGAAGAGTACATCATCCTCGACGACACCGACTCCGACCCTGATAGCGATGATGACTACGTTGATGAAGGTGCAGCAGATATCATGGAGTCTTCTTCTGATGAAAATTTCTAGACAACCACCATTGTAATTAGTAGTATTTTCCCTCTAAGTAGTTGCAACGATCGAGTTTATAGTTATAGGTTAGACCGTTTTTGTGTGATTTGTGTGATATTGATTGAAGTGAACTTGATTGTGTTTGTATCATGAGCATTATGGGTAGTGAATCTCTCTTAGACCCCAATTCTATTCTGTTTTCTCACCCCTTCTAAACCCATCAGATGCCTCCGAGACATAACAATGGATTTGCTTTCCCACTGGAGCTCACTCAGTTGATCCAACAGCAGAATACCTTGATGCATCTTTTAGTCCAGAATCAGAAGCAAGGCAACAACAACAACAACAACCCACTGATGTCTACTACACAACCTTCTTCTTGTAGATGTTGTTGGGCCTGCAAGTGCACAGGTTTATAGGACAGTAGCAAATTTCCCTCAAGTGGATGACCTAAGGTTTATCAATTCGTAGGAGGTGTAGGATGAAGATGGTCTCTCTCAAACAACCCCGCAACCAAATAACAAAGAGTCTCTTGTGTCCCCAACACACCCAATACAATGGTAAATTGTATAGGTGCACTAGTTCGGCGAAGAGATGGTGATACAAGTGCAAAATGGATAGTAGATATAGGTATTTTTAATCTGAAAATATAAAATCAGCAAGGTAACTAATGATAAAAGTGAGTGTAAACGGTATTGCAATGCTAGGAAACAAGGCCTAGGGTTCATACTTTCACTAGTGCAAGTTCTGTCAACAATAATAACATAATCGGATCATATAACTATCCCTCAACCTGCAACAAAGAGTCACTCCAAAGCTACTAATAGCGGAAAACAAACGAAGAGATTATGTTAGGGTACGAAACCACCTCAAAGTTATCCTTTCTGTTCTATCTATTCAAGAGTCCGTAGTAAAATAACGTGAAGCTATTCTTTCCGTTCAATCTATCATAGAGTTCATACTAGAATAACACCTTAAGACACAAATCAACCAAAACCGTGATGTCATCTAGATACTCCATAGTCACCTCAAGTATCCGTGGGCATAATTATACGATATGCATCACACAATCTCAGATTCATCTATTCAACAAACACAAAGTACTTCAAAGAGTGTCCCAAAGTTTCTACCGGAGAGTCAAGACGAAAAGGTGTGCCAACCCCTATGCATAGGTTCATGGGCGGAACCCGCAAGTTGATCACCAAAACATACATCAAGTGGATCAAGTGATATCCCATTGTCACCACAGATAAGCACGACCAGACATACATCAAGTGTTCTCAAATCCTTAAAGACTCAATCCGATAAGATAACTTCAAAGGGAAAACTCAATCCATTACAAGAGAGTAGAGGGGGGAGAAACTTCATAAGATCCAACTATAATAGCAAAGCTCGCGATACATCAAGATCGTGCCATAGAGAGAACACGAGAGAGAGAGAGAGAGATCAAACACATAGCTACTGGTACATACCCTCAGCCCCGAGGGTGAACTACTCCATCCTCATCATGGAGAGCGCCGGGATGATGAAGATGGCCACCGGTGAGGGACCCCCCCCCTCCGGCAGGGTGTCGGAACGGGCTCCCGAGGGGTTTTTGGTGGCTACAGAGGCTTGCGGCGGCGGAACTCCCGATCTATCTTCGTATTCGATGGTTTTAGGGTATATGGGAATATATAGGCGAAAGAAGTCGGTCGGGGGAGCCTCGAGGGGCCCACGAGACAGGGGGGCGCGCCCTCCTATCTCCTGGCCTCCTTGAAGCTTCCCTGGCTTGTACTCCAAGTCTCCCGGATCATGTTCGTTCCAAAAATAACGCTCCCGAAGGTTTCATTCCGTTTGGACTCCGTTTGATATTCCTTTTCTTCGAAATACTGATACAGGCAATAAAACAGCAATATGGGCTGAGCCTCTGGTTAATAGGTTAGTCCCAAAAGTAATATAAAAGTGTATAATAAAGCCCGTAATCATTCAAAACAGATAATAAAATAGCATGAATGCTTCATAAATTATAGATACGTTGGAGACGTATCAGCATCCCCAAGCTTAATTCCTACTCGTCCTCGAGTAGGTAAATGATAAAAGAAAGAATTTATGAAGTGTGAATGCTAGAAGGTGCAAAAGCTTGAATCACCTTTTCTAGCATGATTATATGTCATAACAGTAGTTCATCTCATAAAACTTCTCACGATCAAGTAACAAGCTATTCACATGTTAAAGCATAGACCAAAAACTTTCTTGAAAACTAGCAAACTTCATTCTTAGTCATCAAACAATTACAATTCATCTTATTTTCAGGAAGGGTCTATGTCAGAGCTTTGATTTAGCAAACTCCACATACTCAACTATCATATAGTCTTCTACAATTGCTAACACTCACGCAATACTAATGGTTATGGAGTTTTAATCGGACACTGTGAAAGATAGGGCTTATAGTGTTGCCTCCCAATGTATTCACCTTTGGGTGATGTCAACAATAATAGTTCATGCTAACTTACATCCAATTGGATATATAATATAGGGAAGCAGGGATTTGCAGAGGTGCCAGAGCTCAATTTTGAAATAGAGATAAATAATTTTGAGAGGTATGATCTCATTGTCAACATAACAACCAAGAGTTCCCAATATCTTCCATACTACATACATTATAGGCGGTTCCCGAACAGAATGGTAAAAGTTTTTACTCCCCCTCCACCAACAATCATCAATCCATGGCTTGCCCGAAACAACGGGTGCCTCCAGCTAACATCAAACCTGGGGGAGTTCTGTTTGCAATTATTTTTGATTTGATTTTGATCTTTTGATCATGGGACTGGGCATCCCGGTTACCAGCCATTTTTCTCGTGCATGATGAGCGGAGTCCACTCATCTTGAGAATAACCCACCTAGCATGGAAGATACTGACAGCCCCTAGTCGCTACATGAGCAATTTAGGCATACAAAATAGATTATTATTTGAAGGTTTAGAGTTTGGCACATGCATATTTACTTGCAACGGCAGGTAAATACCGCATATAGGTAGGTATGGTGGACAATCATGGGGAAAACTGGGTTTAAGGATATTTGGAAGCACAAGTAGTATCTCTACTTGGTGCAAGGAATTTGGCTAGCATGAGGGGGAAAGGCAACCTCC
Organism: Triticum aestivum; assembly: GCF_018294505.1. Lineage (NCBI taxonomy): Eukaryota > Viridiplantae > Streptophyta > Magnoliopsida > Poales > Poaceae > Triticum > Triticum aestivum. Next base: position 333,159,224 of record NC_057813.1, read on the forward strand.
ACATGTTTGAATGATCCTTGACAATATACTTTAACTGAGATGTGAGAAAACATAACCCATTGCGTTGTCTTCCTTGTTCAACATCAACTCTTTAGCATGTCATACTTAATGAGTGCTCACAATTATAAAAGATGTCTAGGATAGTATATTTATATGTGAAATCTCTCTTCCTTCAATATTCTTTCATGAATTGTTCAAATGACCAATACAATGCTTGCTAACCTTCAATAAATTTATAACCTCTACTTATTAGATGTGAAGTCATTACTCCCCATGGGATAAGCAAATGAAACATATATAATTTCAGATTTATGACATTCAACTCATTCAACCATTTACTCATAGGATATAGGTGAAGTCCACGAGTAAATGAAAAGCTACTCCAAAAAGATATAAGTGAAGATCAATAAGTTGCTAACTTATGTAACTATGTGAAGACTCTCTCCCATTAAAGAATTTCAGATCTTGGTATTGTATTCAAACAACAAGCAAGACAAAATAAAATGACATTGCAAGGATAGCACAACTCATGTGAAGAAGCAAAAACTTAGGCTCAACCGATACTAACCGATAGTTGTTGAAGAAGAAAGGCGGGATGCCTAACGGGGCATCCCCAAGCTTAGATGCTTGAGACTTCTTGAAATATTATCTTGGGGTGCCTTGGGCATCCCCAAGCTTGAACTTTTGTATCTCCTTAATTCCTCTCATATCATGGTTTCTCTTTTTATCAAAAGCTTCATCCACACCAAACTCAACAAGAACTCGTGAGATAGGTTAGTATAAACCAATGCAAAACCTTATCATTTTCTACTGTAACAAATCACAAAAATTATTATTAAACATTGCATACTAAATGCCTCTGCATATGTAATACTCCTATCCTCAAATAGAATCATTAAACAAGCAAACATATGCAAACAATGCAACCATAGCTGCAATCTGCCAAAACAGTACAGTCTGTAAAGAATGCAAGAGTATCAATACTTCCCTAACTCCAAAAATTATGAGAGAAAATTCCCACTGTAGTAAATTTATCAGAGCTCAATATTCAAAAAGTTTCAACATTATACCATTCTCTGACTTTTCTAGGGAATTTTTGCAACAGCGGTAAACTTTCTGTTTTCAAACAGCAACATGTATACTAGCAAAATAAGCATGGCAAAGGCTATCCTTGACATTTTTATTGAAAATATAGATGAAAAACATTATTATAAATAACATAAAGCAAATACTAACAAAATAAAATGACGCTCCAAGCAAAACACATATCATGTGGTGAATAAAAATCTAGCTCCAAGTAAAGTTACCAATGAACGAAGACGAAAGAGGGGATGCCATCCGGGGCATCCCCAAGCTTAGGCTCTTGGTTGTCCTTGAATATTACCTTGGGGTGCCTTGAGCATCCCCAAGCTTACGCTCTTGCCACTCCTTATTCCATAGTCCATCGAATCTTTACCCAAAACTTGAAAACTTCACAACACAAAACTCAACAGAATACTCGTAAGCTCCGTTAGTATAAGAAAATAAAACAACCGCTTAGGTACTGTAATTAAATCATTCTAAAATAATATTGATGTAATATCTACTGTATTCCAACTTATCTATGGTTCATACCCTTCGATACTACTCATAGATTCATCAAAATAAGCAAACAACACATAGAAAACAGAATCTGTCAAAAACAAATCAGTCTGTAGTAATCTGTATCAAACGTATACTTCTGTAACTGCAAAAATCCTACCAAATTAGGAAGTCCTAAGAAATTTATGTACCAATCCAGATAAAAAAGAATAAGATCCAAATCACGTTTCTGTGAATTATAAAAACTAATTTACTGAGTGCAAAAGTTTTTGATTTTCAGCAGGATCAACACAACTATCACCGTAAGCTATCCTAAAGGTCTCACTTGGCACTTTATTGAAACAAAAGCTATAAAACATCATTACTACAGTAGCATAATCATGTGAACATACAAAAAAAGTAAGGATAAATATTGGGTTGTCTCCCAACAAGTGGTTTTCTTTAATGCCTTTCTAGATAGGCAAGATGATGACAATGATGCTCACATAAAAGATAAGAATTAAAACATTACGGGAGCATCATGAAGCATATGACTAGCACATTTAAGTCTAACCCACTTCCTATGCATAGGGATTTTGTGAGCAAACAACTTATGGGAACAATAATCAACTAGCATAGGAAGGCAAAACAAGCATAACTTCAAGATTTTAAGCACATAGAGAGGAAACTTGATATCATTGCAATTCCTACAAGCATATGTTCCTCCCTCATAATAATTTTCAGTAGCATCATGAATGAATTCAACAATATGACCAGCACATCAAGCATTCTTTTCATGATCTACAAGCATAGAAAATTTACTACTTTCCACATAAGCAAATTTCTTCTCATGAATAGTAGTGGGAGCAAACTCAACAAAATAATTATCATGTGAGGCATAATCCAATTGAAAACTAAAATCATGATGACAAGTTTCATGGTTATCATTCCTAATAGCATACAAGTCATCACAATAATCATCATAGATAGCAACTTTGTTCTCATAATCAATTGGAACCTCTTCCGAAATAGTGGAATCATCTCTACTACCTAAAAATTACGTAAGGTTCCGTTTCCCCTCTTACGTCGACCCACACCTTCGTCGATCCCCCTCCACTCACGAGCGCCGGTTTCCCGATTTTTCTTTCAAAAAACAAAACTGAAATAATGAGCGCATGTCAGCCCAGTTATCTGCCCCGTCGTGGCCCAATCTTTCCCCCACGCCCTAGCGGCTAGTGCTACCCTCGCCCGCCGCCAACACCTGAGACATCGCCCACCTCCTCCCTCCTCCCCTACACCTACGCGATCCGATGCAAAGGAGGACGACCGTCCTACAATCCAGCCAAGGTCACCCAAAATCTCGATGGGATGAATCTGATCTCAGCCTTGTCCCAGCCGCCGCCTATTCTACATACACGGAGGTGAAGATGCCCACCTTCTCACCCTCCTTCCCATACCCCTGCATGTAATACGACGCCAACGAGGACTACTTCCTTTGATCCAGCCGCGGTTGCATCAGGACGAATCCGCTCGGCCTCGTCCCAGCAGCTGCCCGGTAGAGGCTATTTTCCACTGGCCAAAGTGAGCATCCATGTACGATGGTTCGAATTTAAGCTGGTCCCATGAGCACTTTCTTCCTGTTCTTCCAATCTTCGTTGATTCGGAAAGATGGGGGCTATTTGTTTAGCTAATTAAATCTGTCATTGATCATGCTAATTCTGGTTATATTCAGTTATATTGGAAACAACATGAACATGCTGCTCCTTTTTTTCAATCAGAATACTTATGTGAGGAGAGCTTGGGCATCGGTGCCTGTGTCGAAGCAGAGCTCGGCCGTCGGCGGCTGCATGGCCGGCTGATATGCGATTGGTCAGAGGGTGAGCTTCACGTACTTGTGTGCGTACACTTAGGTAACACACTATCTTGATCGTGCAAGAGCAAGTTCACAGGTGATAAACTATATTTGTGATTTATGTGTTTACTTTCTACCACAATAGGTGAAACGTCTACAAGTTCTCAAGGCACTGTTTGGTGTTTACAATACATAGACAAAAGAACAAGAGTATACAAGGCAAAACTCTTGTAAGTGTTCTTTTTTTGTTCTCAAAATTTCAACAAAGAGGAAAGGTTGTGCTATAGACGGAGTCAGAATATTGCTAAGCTAATTCTTTTTGTAAGCTATGGAGAGAAAAACATGAAGTTAATGAGTTGTATGAAGATGGATGGAAGCCAAGGGGATATACTGTGTTCAACTTTGACCTTGTAGAGTGCATGTTTCATAAAAATATGCGATGAACTAAATTATGTATCTTCTTTGCCCTTGAATTGGATAATTACCGTGGTTTCATCTTTTGACTCAGATATGCACAACAAGTTGAATAATGTTTTTTTTATCATAATCTGTCCACTGAAAATGCATAAGAAAGTAAATATGAAAGACTATTTTATTAGTCCTTTGGTTGTAACACTAAACTATGTTTTGTCGGTCCTTGAGTGAAAATATAGTTCATGGTGGAACAAGGTGCCCTGGATTAAAGTTGCATTTTGGTGATCATATTATTTTGTTCTGCGTAGCAATGCATGTGCATTTAACTATATACAATCTACATATGTCTATTTCAACTATTACAAGTATTGCACATGTTTTATACTCTAACAATAGGAGGGTAAAGAGCGCTTGGTTGATTTATATTTGAAAGCATGACTTAAATATACACCCATGCATACAAGATTACTGTTCTCCCGTTGCAATGCACGGGCAATTACCTAGTCACTAAATAAAGTTGACACTCTTCCAAATCCACTTTTATGTTCATCACAATAAGATTCAACATCCTCCAAAATAGTGGGATCACTACTTCCTAAAGTTGACACTCTTCCACACCCACTTTCATCAATATAATCATCATAAATAGGAGGCATGCTTTCATCATAATAAATATTCTCATCAAAGCTTGGGGGACAAAAAATATCATCTTCAACAAACATAGCTTCCTCAAACTTGTGGCTTTGCATATCACTAGCATCATGAATATTCAAGGAATTCATACTAACAACAGTTCAATCATGCTCATCATTCAAATATTTAGTGCAAAACATTCTAATGCGTTCTTCCTTTAGCAATTTAGCACAATTATCAGAATCCTTATTTTCACGGAAGACATTAAAAAGATGAAGCATGTGAGGCACCCTCAATTCCATTTTTTGGTAGTTTTCTTTTATAAACTAAACTAGTGATAAAACAAGAAACAAAAAAATTCGATTGCAAGATCTAAAGATATACCTTCAAGCACTCACCTCCCCGGCAACGGCGCCAGAAAAGAGCTTGATGTCTACTACACAACCTTCTTTTTGTAGACATTGTTGGGCTTACAAGTGCACAGGTTTGTAGGACAGTAGAAAATTTCCCTCAAGTGGATGACCTAAGGTTTATCAATCCATAGGAGGTGTAGGATGAAAATGGTCTCCCTCAAACAACCCTGCAACCAAATAACAAAGAGTCTCTTGTGTCCCCAACACACCCAATACAATGGTAAATTGTATAGGTGCACTAGTTCGGCAAAGAGATGGTGATACAAGTGCAATATGGATAGTAGATATAGATATTTGTAATATGAAAATATAAAAACAGCAAGGTAACTAATGATAAAAGTTAGCGTAAACGGTATTGCAATGCTAGGAAACAAGGCCTAGGGTTCATACTTTCACTAGTGCAAGTTCTCTCAACAATAATAACATAATCGGATCATATAACTTTCCCTCAACATGCAACAAAGAGTCACTCCAAAGCTACTAATAGCGGAAAACAAACAAGGAGATTATGGTAAGGTACGAAACCACCTCAACGTTATCCTTTCTGTTCTCTCTATTCAAGAGTTCATAGTAAAATAACATGAAGCCATTCTTTCCGTTCGATCTATCATAGAGTTCATACTAGAATAACACCTTAAGACACAAATCAACCAAAACCCTAATGTCACCTAGATACTCCATTGTCACCTAAAGTATCCGTGGGCATGATTATACGATATGCATCACACAATCTCAGATTCATCTATTCAAAAAACAAAAAGTACCTCAAAGAGTGCCCCAAAGTTTCTATCGGAGAGTCAAGACGAAAACGTGTGCCAACCCCTATGCATAGGTTCATGGGCGGAACCCGCAAGTTGATCACCAAAACATACATCAAGTGGATCACGTGATATCCCATTGTCACCAGAGATAAGCACGGCAAGACATACATCAAGTGTTCTCAAATCCTTAAAGACTCAATCCGATAAGATAACTTCAAAATGAAAACTCAGTCCATTACAAGAGAGTAGAGGGGGGAGAAACATCATAAGATCCAACTATAATAGCAAAGCTCGCGATACATCAAGATCGTGCCATAGAGAGAACACGAGAGAGAGAGAGAGAGAGAGATCAAACACATAGCTGCTGGTACATACCCTCAGCCCCGAGGGTGAACTACTCCCTCCTCGTAATGGAGAGCGCCGGGATGATGAAGGTGGCCACCGGTGAGGGACCCCCCTCCGGCAGGGTGCCGGAACGGGCTCCCGAGAGGTTTTTGGTGGCTACAGAGGCTTGCGGCGGCGGTACTCCCGATCTGTCTTCGTATTCGATGGTTTTAGGGTATATGGGGATATATAGGCGAAAGAAGTCGGTCGTGGGAGCCTCGAGGGGCCCACGAGACAGGGGGCGCACTAGGGGGGGTGGGTGTAACACCCACGATGCGGCTATATCTCCCACGTGTCGAGGCACGACTTAGAGGCATAACCGCATTGTAGGTTTTGTCGCAAGAAGTGTTATCTTCACATAATCCCATGTAATGAACAAGAACGGGATAAAGAGAGTTGGCTTACAATCGTCACTTCACACAATACATTAATTAATCCATACATCATCGAAAATACACTCATAGACCGACTACGGTCAAATCAAAATGAAAAGAAGATAGCCCCAAATGCTAGATCCCCGATCGTCCCAACTGGGCTCCACTACTGATCACCAGGAAACGAAACATAGTAACGACCAAGGTCCTCGTCAAACTCCCACTTGAGCTTGATTGCGCCACTTGCGCTGGTATCCTCGACACCTGCATCTGTTTTGGTAGAATCTGTGAGTCACGGGGACTCAGCAATCTCACATCCGCGAGATCAAGACTATTTAAGCTCATGGGTAGGAAAAGGGTAAGATGGTGGAGCTGCAGCAAGCACTAAGCATATATGGTGGCTAACATACACAAGTAAGAGCGAGAAGAGAAGCAATGCATCGGTCAAGAAGCTAGAAGTGATCACGAAGTGATCCTGAAACTTCTTACGTTCATACATAACCCAAACCATGTTCACTTCCCGGACTTCGCCGAGAAGAGACCATCACGGCTACACACGCGGTTGATGCATTTTAATTTGAGTCAAGTGTCAAGTTCTCTACAACCGGACATTAACAAATTCCCATCTGCCTCATAACCGCGAGCACGACTTTTGAAAGATAATACCCTGCAGGGGTGTCCCAACTTAGCCCATCACAAGCTCTCACGGTCAACGAAGGATATACCTTCTCCCAGGAAGACCCGATCAGTTTCGGAATCCCGGTTTACAAGACATTTCAACAATGGTAAAACAAGACCAGGTAGACCACCCGACTGTGCCGACATATCCCGATAGGAGCTGCACATATCTCGTTCTCAGGGCACAATGGATGAGCAATCCGTACAACTAAAACCAGACCTCAAGTTTCCTTGAGGGGGCACTTCAAAGGGCTCTAGTTTGCACCAGCATTCAAAGGAGCACTGGCCCGGGGGGGGTGTAAATAAAGATGACCCTCGGGCTTGCGAAAACCCAAGGGAAAAAGGCTTAGGTGGCAAATGGTAAAACCAAGGTTGGGCCTTGCTGGAGGAGTTTTATTCAAAGCGAACTGTCAAGGGGGTCCCATAAATTATCCAACCGCGTAAGGAACGCAAAATCAAGGAACATAACACCGGTATGACGGAAACTACAGTGGCAAGAGTGGAACAAAACACCAGGCATAAGGCTGAGTCTTCCACCCTTTACCAAGTATATAGGTGCATTAATTAAACAAGAGATATTGTGATATCCCAAAATATCCATGTTCCAACAAGGAACAAACTTCATCTTCACGTGCAACTAGCAACGCTATAAGAGGGGCTGAGCAAAAGCGGTGACATAGCCAAACAATGGTTTGCTAGGACAGGATGGTTAGAGGCTTGACATGGCAATATGGGGGGCATGATAGACAAGTGGTATGTAGAGCAACCATAGTGATAGAGCGAGCAACTAGCAAAGCAAAGATAGAAGTGATATCGAGGGTATGGTCATCTTGCCTGCAAGGTTCTCAGGGTTGTCAAAACTTTATCCTCATTAGCGTACTCAATAGGTTCCTCGTGCAGGTACTCGTCTCCCGGATCTACCCAAAGAAAGAACACAAGCAATGGAATCACAATCCACCACGGTGCAATGCACAAGCAACATGATGCAATACATGGCATGATATACGAGATGTGATATGCAATGCATATGCGTGCTCCGGAAGGAACATGATGAACAAGGCATCAACTTGGCAAACTAAGTGTGCCGCTGGAAAGATGAGATGATTTCGGTTGAAATCGATATAGAGATCACCGGAATCGGATGCACGGTTTGCAAATGGCAAGCAAAACAAGAATGACACCATTCTACGATTAACAGCATGATAGCACTTAGAATACATCAAGAAACTATGATACAACACCCCAACATATCAATAAAGCACATGGCAGAGAATTACAAGAGATGCTTGACAAAATATGAACACTGAGCTACGGCTAATTCACACATTAATAGGTTCAAACAAGCATGGCAAAAGTGCAAAAGATAACTGCATCACAGACTTGGTGAAAATACTGAACATTGTAGAAACAGTATCAGGAAGCAATGTTTAGAGAAAGCAAACATCATGTTACAGGAACATATAATAGAAACTTAAGGAATGTCATGATACTACTAATTGTATATAACAAAAGTCCCTTACTGACCATGAGCCAAAAAGGATCAGAAGATATGATGGCACCCATGTAAACATAGTAAGTTTCGTTAACAGATTCAACAAACAGAGCATGGCATTAACAGAATCATGAAGGCATTTTTGCGAGCTCGATTCACTCACCACAAGTCATTTCATGACAAGATAAGAATAGCACCAGCAATAATACATGTTTATGAAACTAAATATGGCAAGAACAAGTTCATAGCATGCAAGGATCAACTACAACAACCTTGGCAAAATTGAGTAACATGTAAACAATCTGCCAGGAAACATTTTATAGCAAACGTAGAGCAAGAAAATGACATTCTAGACTACTCCATAATTGCAAACAGGGGCATGTGTGGATATAGCATAACCATATGTTCAAAAAATCCATAGTGAAGTATCTCAAAATAAGCATGGATCTCTCTGTAGCATCAAGTTTACATGGCATCAAAATAACAGCAGAACAGGGACTGAAATCAGCAACATCACGAAGCCTAGTTTGCATGCTTGTTCTAGTCACCACGTAGATCACAAAAATACATGGAAAGCACCTATGTAAGGATGGCATGGCATAGTTCAAAACACATGTATATCTCATGCTCATAAGATGCACACATTAAATGCAACAAAAATGACAAAACATCAAGTTCTGTTAACAGACAGCAGTAAACATATAGCACTTCCGCAACGATGATTTAGGCATCAAGATGACCTCAAATAAACATGACCCAAAGTAACAAAATGAAGAGCACATTCTTATGAACATTTTGATATATCATGCGCATGAAACGGAGCTACGGATGCAGAGTTATGATGCGATGAACAGAGCTTCAGAATGTATAAAAAAGACAGATATTCGGGGTCAACCTAGGGTTTGACCCGGTCCAGATCTGGGCGCACGGAACGAGGTTGGGGCAGGAGCTGCTCGTCGGAGAGGCGCGGCGGTGGCCGGAGAAGGCGTCGGCGAGGTCGGGGCGGTCGGGGCCGGCCGGAGGATGGCGGGGCGCGGCTCCCGTAGCGGGAGGCGGCGACTAGCGGTGAGGCGGATCCCGGCGACGGGGAGGCGGCGGAGGACGGCGGGGCGCGGCTCCCGCGGCAGGGAAGCGGCGACCGGCGGCGAGGCGGAGCCCGGCGGCGGGGAGGCAGCGGCTCCCGGGCGGCGCGAGCGCGCGAGGAGGCGCGGGAGGCGGCGACGGCTGGGCCCGCGGGGGCCGGGAGCGGGCCGAGCGGGCCGACGGCGGTGGGCGGCGGAGCAGGCCACGTGTCGCGATGTGGTTGGCCGTGGGCGGCGGCGGGATTCGTCCGGTGCGGACCGGACGTGTCCGGCACGCGGAGGGAGCGGGGCTAGGGTTTCAGGATCCAGAATTTCGGAGGGGTGCACATATTTATAGGTAGAGGGAGCTAGGAGACTCCAAATGAGGAGCGGTTTTCACCCACACGATCGTGATACAACGACGGAGAGCATGGAAGTGAATTAGATGGGTTATTGGGCTGTTTTGGAGGGGTGTTGGGCTGCAACACACAAAAGTCCTTTGCGGTTACCCGGTTAACCATTGGAGCATCAAACGACCTCCTAATGGAACGAAACTTGACAGGTGGTCTACCGGTGGTGTACCAAGGCCACTTGGCAAGCCATGGCCATTCCAAGAACGTTTAACACCCGCTCACGAAAAGAGACAAGAGGGGTGCGCTGGTGCATGTGGGAGTGTCGGATTGCAAAATGGACAACGGGAAAAATGCTCAGATGCATGAGACGAACACGTATGCAAATGAGATGCACATGATGACATGATATGAGATGCATGACATGAACAAAAATGCAACACGAATGATAAAACCCAACCACGGAGGGAATATAATAACACATAGCCGAAAATGGCAAGAGTTGGAGTTACAAATCCGGGGGGTTACAACACTCCACCACTACAAGAGGATCTCGTCCCGAGATCTAGGACTGAAAGAACTCCGGATATTCGGAACGGGGGTGATCCTCGCGTTCCCAGGTGGCTTCTCGGTCGGAATGGTGTGACCACTTCACTTTCAGGAATTTGATTGACTTGTTGCGAGTCTTGCGCTCGGTTTCTTCAAGAATAGCAACGGGGTTCTCATGATAAGAGAGATCTTCTTGGAGGTCAATTTCTTCGAAGTTGATAGTGCGCTCAGGAGTCTTCAAGCACTTGCAAAGCTGTGACACGTGAAACACATCATGCACGTTCGCGAAGTTGGGCGAAAGCTCAAGTTGATAGGCGAGGTCGCCTCTTTTGCCAATGATCTTGAAAGGACCCACGTATCTAGGGGCAAGCTTCCCTTTGATACCGAAGCGATGAGTGCCTTTCATTGGAGAGACGTGGAGGTAGACATGGTCTCCGATTTCAAAAGCCACATCACGATGCTTGTCATCATAATAGCTCTTCTGGCGCGATTGCGCGGCTTTGAGATTCTCATGAATGACTTTGCACATTTCTCCAGCTTCTGTGATCAAGTCGTTGCCAAGAAGTTGGCGTTCACCTGTCTCAGACCAATTGAGAGGAGTACGACACTTTCTGCCATAGAGAATTTTGAATGGGGCCTTGCCCGAACTCGCTTGGAAGTTGTTGTTGTAGGAGAACTCGGCATATGGAAGACAATATTCCCACTTCATACTGAAAGAGATGACACAAGCCCTGAGCATGTCTTCGAGGATTTGATTGACTCGCTCGACTTGGCCACTAGTTTGAGGATGGAAAGTTGTGCTGAAACGAATGTTGGTGCCCATGGCCTTCTGAAAGGAGTCCCAGAACTTAGAGGTGAAGATGCTACCATGGTCTGAAGAAATCAATTGTGGAATGCCGTTCAAGGAGACAATCCTGGAGGTGTATAGCTCTGCCAACTGAGCTGCTGTGATAGATTCTTTGATAGGAAGGAAATGAGCCACTTTTGTAAGCTTGTCAATGACAAGGAAAATAGCATCATTCCCACGCTTGGACTTAGGAAATCCAGCCACGAAGTCCATCTCTATATGGTCAAACTTCCATTCTGGAATAGCAAGAGGTTGGAGGAGACCGGCTGGTCGTTGGTGTTCTGCTTTCACCCTTCTGCAGACATCACATTCGTTCACGAATTGAGCAATTTCTCGCTTCATTCGAGTCCACCAATACGACTGACTGAGATCATGGTACATCTTCGTACTTCCAGGATGAATGGATAGAAGGGAATTGTGTGCCTCGTTCATGATGACTTTTCTCAGATCGCCTTTAGGAACCACAATACGATCCTCAAAGAAAAGAGTATCTTTGTCATCAATGTGGAAGCACTTGTATTTGGGAATGCCCTTGTCGATACCACGTTTCACCTTTTTCACCATGGTATCCAGGAGTTGTGCCTCACGAATTTGATCTTCCAAAGTAGGAGAGACTATGAGGTTGGCAAGAAAGCCTTGAGGAACAACTTGAAGATTCAGTTTGCGGAACGCTTCACAAAGGTCAGGTTGAAATGGCTTGAGGATTAAGCTGTTGCAATAAGCCTTTCTGCTTAGAGCATCTACAATCACATTTGCCTTGCCTGGAGTATATTCAATACTTGGATTGTACTCTTGAATCATTTCGACCCATCGAGTTTGTCTGAGGTTGAGGTTGGGTTGAGTGAAGATATACTTGAGGCTCTTGTGATCGGTGAAAATGTCCACTTTCCTTCCCAACAAGAGATGTCTCCATGTTATTAATGCATGGACAACTGCCGCCAACTCAAGATCGTGAGTGGGGTAGTTCTTTTCGTTGGGCTTCAACTGACAAGAGGTATAAGCCACAACTTTCTTGTCTTGCATTAACACAGCACCAAGACCTTGCAAGGAAGCATCACAGAAAACTTCGAATGGCTTGTATTCATCAGGAGGAGTCAAGACAGGAGCTGTGACTAGCTTCTCTTTGAGGGTGTTGAAAGCAACGTCACACTCAGGCGACCAGACATACTTGACATGCTTCTGGAGGAGGTTGGAAAGAGGCTTTGCAATCTTAGAGAAGTTCTCAACGAATCTTTGGCAATAGCTTGCAAGACCAAGAAAACTGCGGAGCTGCTTGACATTCTGAGGAGGTTCCAATTCACAATTGCAGACACCTTCTGGGGATTAACAGCAATGCCCTTGGTGGAGATGATGTGACCAAGATAAAGAACTTCATCAAGCCAGAACTCACATTTGGAAAACTTGGCATAGAATTGATGCTCCCTGAGCTTGTCGAGCACCAATTGCAAATGTTTGGCATGATCCTTCTTATTCTTGGAGAAGACCAAAATATCATTGAGATACACCAGGACGAATTCATTGGTGTAGGGGTTGAAGATGAAGTTCATCATTCGAGAGAACGTTGGAGGAGCATTGACAAGGCTGAAAGACATGACAGTATATTCATAAGAACCATAGCTTGTTCTGAATGCTGTCTTGGGAATATCTTGTTCACGAATGCGAATCTGATGATAACCCATACGGAGGTCAAGCTTGGAGAATACTTTAGCACCTTTGAGTTGCTCGAAAAGCTCATTGATGTTGGGAAGTGGATACTTGTTCTTGATTGTCTTCTTGTTCAATGGACGGTAATCGACGCACAGTCGGTCTGTGCCATCCTTCTTCTGGACAAAAAGAACTCCACAACCCCATGGAGATGAACTCGGTCTGATCAAACCCAGATGCTCTTGTTCATCGAGTTTTTTCTTCAATTCCTTCAGCTCTTTAGGTCCAAGCTTGTATGGACGCTTGCAAACGGGTTCAGTACCAGGCTCAAGATCGATAACGAACTCAACTGGCCAGTGCGGAGGCATACCCGGAAGCTCTTCTGGGAAGACATCTTGGTACTCACAAACGACTGGAATCTGAGAGATAGCATCCAACTCGCCCTTCTCATTGAGAGAGAATAACCGAATGGTTTCGTCACGAGCGGCATAGAAGATAACATCCTCAGAAGAGTGTGTCAAATGAATTTCCCTGGCAGCACAATCAAGCTGAGCCTTGTGCTTAGAAAGCCAGTCCATCCCGAGAATTAGATCAATATCTAAGTCACCAAGAACAATTGGAGAAGACAAGAATTTATAGTTGCCCATCTTGATAACGAAATCCCGAACAAATGCTCGAGAAGTCATTTGCTGAGCCAGGGAAACAATAGACAAAGGACTCGACAGTACTTGAGTAACCAAATCATGCATAGCCACAAAAGGTCTTGAAATGAAAGAATGCGATGCACCAGTATCAAATAAGACTTTTGCAGGAATGTCATTGACTGAGAGATTACCCATTATCACATCAGAAGAATCCTCTGCTTGCGCTGCATTCGTCATGTTCACCTTTGCATGCTTGGGATTATGGTTGACCACCGCATTGCTTGAAGATCTCACAGGAGGAGGAGGCAGAAGGCGCCTTTGGTTGAAGCACTTGTTCGCGTGGTGACCTTTCTGCTGGCACTTGTTGCAAGTCACCTCTAAGAGCGGACGATGATACGGAGCATTTGACCTTGGAGCTTGAGAATTTGACTTGTTCGGATAGCCTGGGTCGGTTGGGTGGGAAGATCCACGACCACCTGAGTTCTTCTGCTGGTAAGGCTGACGAAACAGAGGAGGAGGAAGGTAGAACTTCTGCTGCTTAGCTGCCACTTGTGAGGAAGAAGAAGACTGAACTGCATCCTTGATTCTCTTCTTAGAAGCCTCACACTTGAGCTGAACACCTTCTTGCCTGAGGGCCATATTATACAATTGATCAAACTGAGTAGGCTCGACAAGAACGAGAGCTAACTGCAGATCCTATCTAAGGCCACCTTTGAATTGATAGATCATACTCTTTTCATCAGGAAGGTCTTGTTTAGCGAAGCGAGCAAGTTTCTGAAACTGCTTGTTGTATTCGTACACAGACATGTTGCCTTGCTTGAGATTGCGGAACTCCTCACGCTTGCTCTCAACAACACTAGAAGGAATGTGGTGAGCTATAAAGCCCCGATAGAAGTAAGTCCAAGTAATCACTCGACATCCTCTGGAATCTTTGTATTGCTGGAACCAATCAGCTGTTTGGTCCTTGAGCTGAAAAGAAGCGAACTTGATGTAGTCCTCAGGCCTGACATTGCTACATTCAAAATGCTTGTTGATATCCATGAGCCAATCATCGAGGTCTGTGGCCTCGGCACAGTAGCTAAAAGACTTCAGCTGATTTGCAAGGAACTGGTTGAGGGTAGGAAACTGAGGCTGATGGTTGAACTGCCCTTGACCTTGATTCCCTTGGTTGCCTTGGCCTTGGTTGCGCTCTTGCATGAGCTGAATCATCATCTGAGTGTTGGCGTTTGTGGCTGCCATCAAAGCTTGCAATCCCTCCGGAGGCGGAAGTGGAGGTGGAGGGTTTGCCTGACTCCCATCATTGCGTTCCGGATTCTGACGTGTTGGCGGAGCCATCCTTAAGAGGGTGACATCCGTTAGCATCTTGATAGACAGATAGACAAGTTGAATCAATGGATGGAAATTGCAACATATAGTATTCACAATAAACATTCGAACGAGGATGACAAAATGAATTCCAAAGCTAACATCACACGTCCATTAAGGTGAGAAGCCACTTGATAAGAGATTGATGAAAGAAAAACCAAGGTACGAATGGAACAAAAGTGGTAAGGATTACCCAATCACAAACCAAATATCTGCAGGAAGAAATGCTAGTTGAATCCCACCTATAAACTCCCGAAACTTTCTGGTTATGCAATCAGGTGTTGGGGATACAAGGGAAGCAATATATCTCACCCAAACTAACAATCTCTACATCTAGCTGTATCCATCCGTCAAAACATAACCAAGAAACCTTCGGAAATTGTGTACCTCAACCTTCGAAAAGCATCCGTTATACGAGTTTGGCAATACTCCCGAACTCCCCAGTACTGGGTGACGTCGAGGTTATCTCACCAACAACTGCATAAAAGAGATTTTCAATGTTGGCAAAACTCATGTATTCCAGAACTGCAACGATAAAATTGTGACGACAACACCTCGGAGTTCAACTCCCCGGGACACTGCCACAACCCCTAAATGTCAGGAGGCACCAAGAATAATGTTCTCGTCACAAAACCATCGGAACGATTCCAAGATACCCGCGTGATCCTAAATTTTTTTAGTGAAATTGAAGAATGTCAAAACATCTACGTTAGGAGACCTCACCAGAGTGACGAAGGGACTGAGGAGTAAAAAGAATCCTACTCTCCGATATATATAATCCTAAGACTCAAAACATTTTTGTTCTAGACTCAACAACGCCAGCAACTCAATCAAGCAGGGGGGCTCCTAAGTCAGGGATGGCTCTGATTACCAACTTGTAACGCCCATGATGCGGCTATATCTCTCACGTGTTGAGGCACGACTTAGAGGCATAACCGCATTGTAGGTTTTGTCGCAAGAAGGGTCATCTTCACACAATCCCGTGTAATGAACAAGAATGGGATAAAGAGAGTTGGCTTACAATCGCCACTTCACACAATACATAAATTAATGGGATAATTAGATTTATGCCCCTAGTTGTGTCCCACTCGTCTGTTTTACCCCAAATTCCCAAAAGTCACCAGTTCTGTCCAAGTCACTTTGCTCCTCTTATGCTTTTGCCCTTTGACCGTTTGACCGTCAGTGTGAAAACTTCATAACTAATTCATACTAAATCAGAAAAATGCAAATAAGATACCAAAATGTTCAGAAAAACATCATCTATATGTCAGTGTCATTTGCATTCATGAAAAAAGTGTTGGAAAGTGCCCATCCGAGTTTTAGCTCTTATGCTACCACCATGAATTGTAAAATCTAAAAAAGTTCAAAAAAATTAAAAAAAAATTGGTGGCAAAGAATGACAAATTTTGTAAGTGTCTGCCAAGTTTCATCACGGAATAACATTCATGGGTGCCGCGGCAAAAAAAAACAATCAACACTCCAAAATAGATTTTTTTGCCACAACTTCCACGAATGTCGTTCCCTAATGAAACATGGCAAGCACTTAAAACATTTGTCATTCTTTGGCACCATATTTGTTTTGATTTTTTTAAAAAAAATTTAGAGTTTACTATTCATGGTGGTATCAAAAGAGCTAAAACTCGGATGGCACTTTCCAACACTTTTTTCATGAATGCAAATGACACTGACGTATAGGTGATGTTTTTCTGAACATTTTGGTATCTTATTGCATTTTTCTGATTTAGTATGAATCATTTATGAAGTTTTCAAATTGATGGTCAAACGGTCAAAGGGCAAAAGCATAAGAGCAGCAAATTGACTTGGACAGAACCGGTGACTTTTGGGAATTAGGGCTAAAACAAATGAGTGGGACACAACTAGGGGCATAAATCTAATTATCCCTAAATTAATCCATACATCATCCAAAATACACTCATAGACCGAATACGGTCAAATCCAAATGAAAAGAAGATAACCCCAAATGCTAGATCCCTGATCGTCCCAACTGGGCTCCACTAATGATCATCAGGAAATGAAACATAGTAACGACCAAGGTCCTCGTCAAACTCCCACTTGAGCTCGATTGCCACTTGCGCTGGTATCCTCGGCACCTGCATCTGTTTTGGTAGAATCTGTGAGTCACGGGGACTCAGCAATCTCACACCCGCGAGATCAAGACTATTTGAGCTCATGGGTAGGAAAAGGGTAAGATGGTGGAGCTGCAGCAAGCACTAAGCATATATGGTGGCTAACATACGCATGTAAGAGCGAGAAGAGAAGCAACGCATCGGTCGAGAAGCTAGAAGTGATCAAGAAGTGATCCTGAAACTACTTACGTTCATACAAAACCCAAACCATGTTCACTTCCCGGATTCCGCCGAGAAGAGACCATCATGGCTACACACGTGGTTGATGCATTTTAATTTGAGTCAAGTGTCAAGTTCTCTACAACCGGACATTAATAAATTCCCATCTGCCTCATAACCGCGGGCACGGCTTTCCAAAGATAATACCCTGCAGGGGTGTCCCAACTTAGCCCATTACAAGCTCTCACGGTCAACGAAGGATATACCTTCTCACAGGAAGACCCGACCAGTCTCGGAATCCCGGTTTACAAGACATTTCGACAATGGTAAAACAAGACCAGCAAGACCACCCGACTATGCCAACAAATCCCGATAGGAGCTGCACATATCTCGTTCTCAGGGCACAACGGATGAGCAATCCGTACAATTAAAACCAGACCTCAAGTTTCCTTGAGGGGGAGCTGCAAAGGGCTCTAGTTTGGACCAGCACTCAGAGGAGCACTGGCCCCGGGGGGGGGGGGTAAATAAAGATGACCCTCGGGCTCGCAAAAACCCAAGGGAAAAAGGCTTAGGTGGCAATTGGTAAAACCAAGGTTGGGCCTTGCTAGAGGAGTTTTATTCAAAGCGAACTGTCAAGGGGGTCCCATAAATCACCCAACCGCATAAGGAACACAAAATCAAGGAACATAACACCGGTATGATGGAAACTAGGGTGGCAAGAGTGGAACAAAACACCAGGCATAAGGCCGAGCCTTCCACTCTTTACCAAGTATATAGGTGCATTAATTAAACAAGAGATATTGTGATATCCCAAAATATCCATGTTCCAACAAGGAACAAACTTCATCTTCACCTGCAACTAGCAACGCTATAAGAGGGGATGAGCAAAAGCAGTGACATAGCCAAACAATGGTTTGCTAGGACAGGATGGTTAGAGGCTTGACATGGCAATATGGGAGGCATGATAAACAAGTGGTAGGTAGAGCAACCATAGTGATATAGCGAGCAACTAGCAAAGCAAAGATAGAAGTGATATCGAGGGTATGGTCATCTTGCCTGCAAGGTTCTCAGAGTTGTCAAAAACTTGATCCACATTAGCGTACTCAACAGGTTCCTCGTGCACGTACTCGTCCCCCGGCTCTACCCAAAGCAAGAACATAAGCAATGGAATCACAATCCACCACAGTGCAATGCACAAGCAACATGATGCAATACATGGCATGATATGCGAGATGTGATATGCAATGCATATGCGTGCTCCGGAAGGAAAATGATGAACAAGGCATCAACTTGGCAAACCAAGTATGCCGCTGGAAATATGAGATGATTTCTGTTGAAATCGATATAAAGATAACCGGAATCGGCTGCACGGTTTGCAAATGGCAAGCGAAACAATGACACCATTCTGCGATTCACAGCATGATAGCACTTAGAATACATCAAGAAACTATGGTACAACACCCCAACATATCAACAAAGCACATAGCAGTGAATTACAAGAGATGCTTGACAAAAGATGAACACTGAGCTACGGCTAATTCACACATTAATAGGTTCAAACAAGCATGGCAGAAGTGCAAAAGATAACAGCATCACAGACTTAGTGAAAATACTGAACATGGCAGAAACAGCATCACGAAGCAATATTTAGAGCAAGCAAACATCATGCTACAGGAACATATCATAGAAACTTAAGGCATGGAATTATACTACTAATTGTCTAGAACAAAAGTCCCTTACTGACCATGATCCAAAAAGGATCAGAAGATATCATGGCACCCATG
The DNA here is from genome assembly GCF_018294505.1 of Triticum aestivum. Classification (NCBI taxonomy): domain Eukaryota; kingdom Viridiplantae; phylum Streptophyta; class Magnoliopsida; order Poales; family Poaceae; genus Triticum; species Triticum aestivum. The sequence goes on from NC_057813.1 coordinate 333,178,335, forward strand.
TAAACGTAGAAAGTTACGTTAACAGATTCAGCAAACAGAGCATGGCATTAAAAGAATCATGAAGGCATGTTTGCGAGCTCGATTCACTCACCACAAGTCATTGAATGACAAGATAAGCATAGTACCAGCAAGAACACATGTTTATGAAACTAAACATGGCAAGAAAAAGTTCATAACATGCAAGGATCAACTACAACAACCTTGGCAAAATTGAATAACATGTAAACAATCTGCCAGGAAACATTTTATAGCAAACGTAGAGCAAGAAAATGACATTCTATACTACTCCATAATTGCAAACAGGGACATGGATGGATATAGCATAACCATGTGTTCACAACATCCTTACTGAAGTATCTCAAAATAAGCATGGATCTCTCTGTAGCATCAAGTTTACATGGCATCAAAATAACAGCAGAACAGGGACTGAAATCAGCAACATCATGAAGCCTAGTTTGCATGCTTGTTCTAGTCACCACATAGATCACAAAAATACATGGCAAGCACTTATGTAAAGATGGCATGCCATAGTTCAAAACACTTGTAGAGCTCATGCTCTTAAGATTCACACATTAAGTGCAACAAAAATGACAAAGCATCAAGTTCTGTTAACAGACAACAGTAAACATCATATAGCACTTCTGCAATGATGATTTAGGCATCAAGATGACCTCAAATAAACATGACCCGAAGTAACAAACTGGAGAGCACATCCTGGTGAACATTTTGATATATCATACGCATGAAACGGAGCTACGGATGCAGAGTTATGATGCGTTGAACAGAGTTATGATGCGGTGGGCAGCAGAGCAGGCCACGTGTCGCGCTGTGGTTGGTCGCGGGCGGCGGCGGGATTCGTCCGGCACGGACCAGACGTGTCCAGTGCGCGAAGGGAGCGGGGCTAGGGTTTCGGGATCTAGAATTTCGGAGGGGTGCACATATTTATAGGTAGAGGGAGCTAGGAGAGTCAAAATGAGGAGCGGTTTTCGCCCACACGATCGTGATCTGACGACGGAGAGCATGGAAGTGACTTAGATGGGTTATTGGGCTGTTTTGGAGCGATGTTGGGCTGCAACACACAAAAGGCCTTTGCGGTTACCCGGTTAACCGTTGGAGCATCAAACGACCTCCAAATGGAACAGAACTTGACAGGTGGTCTACCGGTGGTGTACCAAGGCCACTTGGCAAGCATTGTTCTATTTCTAGAACGTTTAACACCCGCTCACGAAAAGAGACAAGAGGGGTGCGCCAGTGCATGTGGGAGTGTCGGATTGCAAAACGGACAACGAGGAAAAATGCTCAGATGCATGAGACGAACACGTATGCAAATGAGATGCACATGATGACATGATATGAGATGCATGAGATGAACAAAAATGCAACACGAAAGACAAAACCCAACCACGGAGGGAATATCATAACACATAGCCGAAAATGGCAAGAGTTGGAGTTACAAATCCGGGGTGTTACAGTGGGCGGGCCCTCCTATCTCCTGGCCTCCTAGAAGCTTCCCTAGCTTGTACTCCAAGTCTCCCGGATCATGTTCATTCCAAAAATAACGCTCCCGAAGGTTTCATACCGTTTGGACTCCGTTTGATATTCCTTTTCTTTGAAATACTGAAACAGGCAATAAAACAGCAATATGGGTCGGGCCTCCGGTTAATAGGTTAGTCCCAAAAGTAATATAAAAGTGTATAATAAAGCACCTAATCATTCAAAACAGATAATAAAATATCATGAATGCTTCATAAATTATAGATACGTTGGAGACGTATCACCCACCACCACCACCCCTTGTTGATCACCTAGCCAGTTTCCTAAGGTCAAATCTGCCGGTGTTCTCTTGTAGCACCGAGCCGATTGTTGTAGATGATTGGCTCCGCAAGATTGGAAGAGAGCTGACCACTGCAGGATGCACAGATGTGGAGAGGGTGCGTTTTGCCGCACATCAGGTTGATGAACCCGCAGCATTGTGGTGGGAGAATTTCACAGCCACTTACCCCATTGACACTGTTACATGGGATCAATTTCAGTAGGCTTTTTGCACTGCCCATGTTTCAGCAGGAGCTATGAGCATGAAGAAGCGTGAGTTTTCCAACTTGTGCCAAGGAGGATGCACAGTGGGCCAGTATGTGGATGAGTTTAGCAAGTTAGCACCCTATGCCCCTGATGACATAGCTACAGACACTGTTAAGCAAGAGAAGTTTCTGGAAGGACTGAATGATGAGCTGAGCATGCAGTTGATGGTGGCATTCAACAATTACCAGGAGTTGGTAGATAGGGCTCTTATGATTGAAGGCAAGCAGCAACCGATTGATAATCGCAAGAGGAAGTATGGACAAGGGAGGTACACTTCAGGAGCTTAGCAGAAGCCCCGCTATTCCCCGTATTCGGGAGGACATACCCACAACCATGGAGGCCATAACCATGGAGGACACACGCACAACGGAGCAAGTTCGCACAACCATAGTGGCCCCAAGAATGGAAATGGAAATGGAGGAAGCAGCAGCCAGAACCGTTCCAACCCTTCAACACCAGCTAAGAGGGATTTGAGCCACATTACCTGTTTCAAGTGCCAGAAGATTGGACATTATGCCAATGAATGTCCTAACGCGAAGAATGGAAATGGCAATGGAAGTTCTGCCAAGAAAGCCAACCCCTCCACCAAAGGTCAGGTGAACCACATCAGCATGGAGGAGATTGAGGATCAACCCAACGCAATAGTCGGTAAGTTTTTGATTAAGGCATTTCCCGCACTTGTTCTTTTCGATACTGGTGCATCACATTCATACATATCAAGGGGAGTTGTGGACAAGTTTAAATTGCCAACCCTAGCCCTTAGGTCACCCATGTTAGTAAGCTCGCCAGGAGCAGAGTATATGGCCAGCCGATGGTGTGATCGGTTACCCTTAAGCACTGGTAGCCATGTGTTTCCCTCCGACCTAATAATTTTGGAGTCATAAGGATTGGATATAATATTAGGCATGGATTGGTTATCTAAGTATGGAGGAAACATTGATTGTGCTAGTAAGTCGATATTTCTCACCACCCCAGAAGGAAGAAGGATCAAGTATGTATCTCGGCATGTGCTGAAGAGGACTCGCGTAAATTCCTTATCAGGAGTAGTACAGGAGGAAGTACCAGTGGTGAAGGATTACCTTGATGTATTTCCAGAGGAGTTACCAGGCATGCCACCGGATCGAGACATTGAGTTTTTGATTAAGCTATTGCCAGGCACCGGGCCAATATCAAAGAGACTGTATCGGATGCCCGCACAAGATTAGGATGAAATTAAGAAGCAAATTAAGGAGTTACTACATAAGGGTTACATTCGACCAAGTTCATTACCTTGGGGAGCCCTAGTGCTTCTAGTGGAGAAGAAGGATGGATCTTTAAGGATGGTTGTTGATTATCGTGCGTTGAATGAAGTGACGATCAAGAACAAATACCCACTGCCGATGATCAATGATTTGTTTGACCAGTTGCAAGGAGCTAAAGTTTTCTCAAAGATTGATCATCGATCAGGTTATCACCAGTTGAAGATCCGAGAGCAGGATATACCTAAGACAACTTTTACCACAAGGTACGGGCTATATGAGTATACCATTATGTCATTTGGTCTGACTAACGCGCCTGCCTATTTCATGAACATGATGAACAAAGTGTTTATGGAGTTTTTGGATAAGTTCGTCGTGGTGTTCATTGATGATATATTGGTCTACTTGAAGAACGAAGAGGAACATAAGGAACATTTGCGTTTGGTTCTTGAGAAGCTCAGAGAACATCAGTTGTATGCCAAGTTTAGCAAATGTGAGTTTTGGTTAAAGGAAGTTTGATTTCCTGGACATGTTATATCCGGAGAAGGAATGGCAGTAGACCCTGCCAAGGTTGCTTCTGTGACTAAATGGGTGGCACCCACATCAGTTGGAGAGATCAGGAGTTTTCTTGGACTCGCAGGATATTATCGGAGGTTCATCGAGAATTTCTCCAGGATTGCAAAACCCATGACGGAGTTATTGAAGAAAGACACCAAGTTTAAATGGACTAAGGAGTGTGAAGCCAGTTTTTAGGAGTTGAAGAAACATTTGGTTACAGCCCCAGTGCTGATTCTCCCAGACCAACGCAATGATTATCAAGTATATCGTGACGCTGCACGTTGAGGACTTGGAGCAGTGCTTATGCAGGAAGGAAGAGTTGTTTGATATGCCTCACGACAATTTAAACCTCATGAGTTAAATTATGCTATGCCTTATTTGGAGTTAGCAGCGTCGTGCATGCGCTGAAGACATGGAGACATTTTCTCATCGGAAACCATTGTGAGGTATACACGGATCATAAAATTTTGAAGTATATCTTCACGCAGAAGGAGTTGAACCTCAAGCAAAGGAGATTGTCGGAGCTCATCAAGGATTATGATATGAAATTGCACTATCATCCCAGAAAGGCCAATGCAGTAGCAGATGCGTTGAGCCGCAAGAGTTATGTTAAGACGCTCATGACCGGAGGATTACCTAAGGAGTTAGCAGATGATATTCACGAGTTATGTTTGGAGATAGTTCCGAGAGGTTATGTTGCAACATTGGAAATTCAGTCCACTCTGATGGGTAAGATCAGAGAAGCCCAAAGGACTGACAAGGAGATTGCTGAGATAAAGGAAAGGATGAGCAAAGGAAAGGCTAAAGGATTTCGTGAGGATGAGCACGACACTTTATGGTTTGAGGATCGTGTATATGTACCTAATAACCCCAAGATCAGGAAGTTGATTCCGCAAGAGGACCATGATTCGCCGTATTCAATTCACCAAGGAAACACTAAGATGTATCTAGATTTGAAGGAAAGTTTTTGGTGTACAGGAATGAAGAAGGATATTGCCGAGTATATAGCAGTGTGTGATGTATGTCAGAGAGTTAAAGCAGAGCATTAGAAGCCAGCAGGATTGCTACAGCCATTGCTGATACCAGAATGGAAGTGAGATAAGCTTGGCATCGATTTTATCATGGGATTGCCCAGGACTCGTTCAAGCTATGACTCTATCTGGGTTGTAGTCGATCATTTGTCGAAAGTAGCTCATTTCATCCTGGTGAAGACCACCTATATGAGTGCTAAGCTGGCAAAGATATACATAATTAGGATCGTATGTCTGCACGGAGTTCCGAGGACCATGTATCAGATAGAGGAACCTAGTTTACCTCAAAGTTTTGGAATCAGTTGCATGAAACTTTGGGTACTAGGCTAGAGTTCAGTACAGCCTTTAATCCACAGACAGATGGACAGACCGAGAGAGTCAACCAGATTCTGGAGGACATGTTGGGAGCTTGTGTGCTAGATTATGGATCTAGTTGGAATGACAATTTGCCGTATGCAGAGTTCTCTTATAACAACAGCTATCAAGCCAGTTTGAAGATGGCCCCTTTCGAATCTTTGTATGGAAGGAGGTGCAGGACACCGTTATCATGGGATGAAGTTGGAGATAGACAGTTGTTCGGACCAGATTTACTCAGAGACTCTGAAGAGAAGGTTAAGTTGATTCGTGACAGACTCAAGGTAGCCAGTCTAGGCAGAAGAGTTATGCGGATTCTAAAGGCAAGGAGACAATTTACAAAGTCGGAGACAAAGTATATCTTCGGGTGTCCCTGCTTTGAGGAGTTAAGTGTTTTGGAGTCAAGGGAAAACTAGCGCCACGTTTTGTGGGACCATACAGAGTTTTGGAACGTATGGGAGAAGTTGCATACAAGCTGGAATTGCCAGAAGGATTGTCAGGAGTTCACAATGTGCTTCACATTTCCTGGTTGAAGAAGTGCCACGCGGAAATGGCCGATATACCTCTGAGAGATAGAGTTCCACTGCGATTCATTTAGACAGTGATTTGACCTATGAAGTGAAGCCAGTCAAGATTCTCGAGTTTTCTAGCCAAGTTACTCGCAGCAAGGTTATCAAGTTTTGCAAAGTTCAGTGGAGCCACCATACCAAGGAGGAAGCCACCTGGGAGCAAGAGGAAGACCTTCGTAGAGACCACCCAAACCTTTTTGTTGACCAACCCGAATCTCGCGGGCGAGATTCATCTTAAGGGGGGTAGGTTTGTAACATCCCAATTTTCAATTTGGATGCTATACATAGATCATCATATGCATATCATATTTATTCTTGCATTTTGGTTGAGATCCTAGAAATCTTAAGCAACTCAAGGACCCACGGAGAGAGTTGGAGGTTTCACAAAATTCATATTTAAATTTATATCAAATTTGAAGAAAAGGATCAATTTGATTTTATTATTTTCTCTCCAATTATTTCCAATATAAAAACTAAATGAGAGAAGATAATATGACCACTTCAAATTAAAAGAAATATTGGAGAAAGAATTTCAAAATAAAATAAAGATTTTCTGGTGTTTTATTTGCTATTTTATTTGAATTGGAAAAATTTGCATTTTTTAAAATTGCATTTTAGGCTAGAAAAATGTTCACTTTGTTCTAAATATTCTACTTACATGGTGAAAATTATTTTTGGAATTTTTGGAATTTTCTTTATATTTTATTAGGATTTTTCTCTTCGGGCATAATAATTATTTAAAAAAAAGTTTTCCGCCCAACTGGGCCGAGGCCCCGCCGAGTCGGCCCAAGCCGAGTTCCACCCGCACTGACATCGCAGGACGAGGAGACCGAGCCGGACTCCGTTGCCCGACGCCTCGCCCAAGCCGCCGCCGCCCCTCCCCTCCTTAAAAGCCGCGACCCGGGGCCCCCCAGGACCCCAAGTCACCGAGCGCCGCCGCCTGCCCTCGCATGCGCCGCCTCCCGCCGTCGCCAGCCGAGCGCCACCATCGCCGCTGCTCCACCGACGCCGTCGCTGCTACTTCGCCTCGCGCCGCCACCCTACGCCGCAAGACGCCGCCGCCGACGCCGCCGCCACCCCGCCTCACAACCCCGCCATCCCACGCCACCCACGCCGCCGGACGCCGCCGCCGCCGCCGCCGCCGTTGACCCTGCATTGACCGATAAAAAACCGATGCCCGATTTTTTTCTATTAACCGCGGTTTGTTTTTTCGGTTTTATTATTTAGCGGACGTTCGTCCGTTTCGTTTGTTTCAACGAATGTTATTCCCCGATTAGATTCAGACTGCGAACGTTCGTTCGTTAGTCTTTTCTTTTTATTTTATTTTCCGCCAGGGACTTATCCGCGATTATTTTTTTCGCGATCAAGCCCCTGATCTTTAAACTAGTATAACTTTTTACTCGCTTATCCAAATTAGATGAAACTAGCGCCAAAATCTTTGCCTTGAAGCCCTCTTTCCAGATAACCAACTTGAACATGATTTTGGTACTATAAAATTTGACTTTAGTCCAGATTAGTAAACGATCTTGTTTCGTTCATGTTTTGAGTTTCGTTGCTCCGTTTGAGTTGAATCGTTTGCGAATCGTAGCTAATCACATGTACCTACTATTAAGATCTAATTCACATGTTAATATTGCTGTTAGGTTTTGACTCTTGTTAGTTGAAGCCATTTTCTTGTTTCGTGTTTTATTTGGATCTTTTCTCGGTTTATCTCGTGTTTCGAATGAGTGATTGCTTATGTATGCTATTTTTTGTCTATGCTAGATTACCCGGAGTGCGAAGCTTGTTACTACGATTCTCTAGAGTTTACAGATCGTCAGCAAGGCAAGTTACACTTTGATTGTCAGCAAGGCAAGTTACACTTTGATTACTATGCATTAGTTTTGCCCCACAAATATTTACATTGGTAGGATTGGGAGCATGTGGTTTTGGTTGTAGTGCTTGAGGTAGGAACCTAATACCTTTTGATCACCCCAGGAATATACGTTATGCTTATTATTTCTTAGCCATGCTCGTAGACGGGGATTGGATCGTGATTTCACACATGGAAGTTTGAGAGTTATTTTAATTATGGATAACATTAAGGTGGAAACTTAAATACACATCTGGGTGGATTGGTTGAGGCACCTGGGGAACCCAGTGTTGCCTGTTTTTGGAGATCTCGGGGTTACCGTGTGATTATCCTATGGATTGCCACCCAGGCTCAAAGGGATCATAAGATCATTCATGCTAGAAACTTCCGTGTGCAGCCACAAGCCATTATGGGCTCTGGCATAGTTGAGTAAGTTGTGTGAGCTCTTGAAGAGGTAGACTAGCAGATGTAGAGGGATGTAGGTGGTACCGGAGTAGAGAGTTAATTCTTCAGAAAGGCTATGTCTCGATCATCCGATCATGGATGTGGTCGAGTCTTGTGGGGAAAAGTGCGCAAACCTCTGTAGAGTGTATAAACTAATCATGGTTAGCCGTGTCCCCGGTTAAGGACATCTTGAGTATCTAGTACTTGAATCTATTGATGTGATCTCATCACGTTACTGAAATTAATTATGATGTTGGGTTAATGATGATACTTTTAATTGGGATTTGAGTTGGGGTTACCTTCTCAAATAATGGGCAACTTGGGAGTAGTTAAATAAATTTATTCCTTTGTTGTTGAGAAAAATTAGCTTTATGCAAAACTATGAAACTTACAGTCTCCACCAGCCAAATATTGCATGTAGATATAGTTCTTGCATTATCATTGCTTAAAGTGTAACTATGCCAGCATATTTCATGTGCTGACCCATTTCAGGCTGCAACGTCTTAGGTTGCAGACTACTCAGACAACGAATAAGGTGCGATAGGTCGTTATTTTGCACTCAGCTATGCCGTTGGAGTTGATGGACTCATTTACCTTCGAAGCTTCCGTAGTTATCTAGTTTAGATGTCCTTCAGCCATGATTTATTTATGTAATCATACTCTTTATGAGGACTCGATAAGTGTGTGAATGAAACTCTGTTATAATTCCTCGAGTACTATGTGTGTCAGCATTACCAATCCTGGGATGACACTGGTGCATAGAGACTTGACCGTTTGAGGTCTGGTCGCTACAAAATTGGTGAGGGTGATGCGGTTCCGGTGGAGCATGTCAAGACGGTGCTATGGGGATGGAGGTGGCGCGATAGACGAGGCGAACGTCGGGGCAACTCCTAGGAGGTGGAGGACGGGGCGGATGATCCGGCGGGATGATGAGGTCGACGATGGATCCTCATCTGGTGCGATGGATGAGGGACGGCAGGTGTTCCGGTGGACGACATAATCAGGGAAGAGTCTCCGGCTAGGCGGCGGTCGGGAGGCCGACGGAGGAGCGTAGGGTTTCGCGGGTTTTGGCGGCCTCAGTGTACGAATGGGGGGAACGAAGGGGAAGGTAGGGGGAGCCATGGCTTAGGGACGCACTTGTCCGAAATGTAGGGTAAGTTACCAACGTACCCCTACCATTTTGACACCGCGACGTCGAGCCGACATTTCAGGCTGAGGGGTAGAAGGGGGATTTCACGTGTCTGGGCTACGGAACCAATTTCGGATGAGGAGGGAGTTTTTGCGTTCGTCGAAATATTGGGGTAACAAGGCATGGAGCGGGTTGAAGAGACGGGAGTTTCAAAGCAGGTGAGACAAAAGATACTCGAGCTTGAAACTTTCGGGATAACAAGGTGTGGATTCCTTGTTCGGCAGAACTAACTTAACATGTACAAAAAACAATTCATACAAGACACAAGAGAGTCATGTCCCCTTTTACTATATTGCTATAAATGCCATTGAACAAACTACAAGAAAATGTAAAAAAAATCGGGAGAACAAGATTACCCTGTACAGTACCAAATCGATTCGCACTTCCCTCAACAACAACAAAGAGCAAATCAATTGCCACCAAAAGAAAGAGTAATGTCCCTTTTTATATGATTACAAATGCCAGGATATCGAATTTCAATTTTTGAAATCACGTTATGTTGAATTCGAATATATCGTTAGGTGACCTTGCGGTTTATAATTGATGTAGTCGTACATTTTGATCTTCCATCATATATGAACATTTTACTCTACCCTATGAACATATATATTGTCATCTTCCATATGGACTAAATTTGAATAAATTTTCCTTATTTGAATACGATTGTCGTCAAGTTATCAATCATTTAAATATTATCTTGATAACAAAAAACATGCATATAGCAGTAATCATATTTCACTATGAACTACATGGACCATATGATCTCCAATTCAAATATTTGTATCCTTTATGTTGAATTCAAATCATAGTACATTGGTCTAGGTAGCGAGATGTTTGGGATAATCTAAACCCTGTTTTCATATGTATAATTTTTGGCTGAATTGGGACAAGTTTTGGTATAAGCTTCTTGCAAAACCGGAGATTCTCTCAACAAGCCTCGTGGCTCCAAGAGGGAACGTGTCACCTCTGTGTGCAAAACGATATACGCTGCCTCCCCCCTGATTTTCTTTACAAAGGCAACATAGAACTATATGAGTGCCCTGTTAAATTTTGGAATTATTCCGGGTTCGTTTGGCCTTTTTATACATTAATTGAGTTTATGGACATTTAATGTACAGAATCCAAATTTGATCTGCAAGCACAAACTCCGGTGCACCAAAGTTGGTTGAAAAATCACATGTGTGTCCTTGGTTGAATTTCTACCTCCCATGCAAGAAATGAGAATGAAATTCAAACATTTGGGCATCGTGACTCGGCCGAGAACATCGAGAAACTTGGATTTTAAATTCATGTAAATCCAAAACTCGCCTGGAAATCATGAAACTTGGCATGGTGTCATGTTATGGCACTAACATGCTGTGGTAAAAAATTGGGCCGATTTGGAACAAGTTTGGGTATAAGCTTCTTGCGAACCGAAGCTTATGTCAAGAAGGCTCGTGGTTCTGAGAGGGAATGTGGCACCTTTGAGTGCGAAACAATATATGCTACCCCCCTTGAGTTTCTTTACAAAGGCAACATAGAACTACATGAGTGCCCTGTTAAATTTTGGAATTATTCCGGGTTCGTTTGGCCTTTTTTACACATTAATTGAGAATCTGGTCATTTAATGTGCATAATTCAAATGTGAACTACAAGCACATGCTTCCGTGCACCAAAGTTGGTTGAAAAATCACATCTGTGTCCTCGGGTGAATTTCTAGGTCCCATGCAAGAAATGGGAATAAAATTCAAACATCTGGGCATCGTGGCCCAGCCGAGAACATTAAGAAACTTGGTTTTAAAATTCTTGTAAATCCAAAACACGCCTGAAAATCATGAAACTTGGCATGGTGTCATGTGATGGTACTACCATGTTGTGGTCCAAAAATTGGCCGAATAGGAACAAATTTTGGTACAAGCTTCTTGCAAACCGGAGCTTCTCTCAAGAAGGCTCGTGGTTCTGAGAGGGAACATGTCGCCTTTGTGTGCGTAATTCAAATTTGAAATACAAGCACATGCTCTAGTGCGCCAAAGTTGGTTGAAAATCACATGTGTGTCCTCGGGTAAATTTCTAGGTCCCATGCAAGAAATGGGAATGAAATTCAAAATTCTAGGCGTCATGGCTAGCCTGGAAACATTGAGAAACTTGGTTTTTTAATTCCTGTAAATCCAAAACACGCATGAAAATCATGAAACTTGGCTTGGTGCCATGACATGGCACCAACATGCCGTGGTAATTCTGCTGTCCGATTTGCGAAGGCGCACACATTAACAATCAACAAAGTCATTTTGGAACAAGTGTTGTCACGTTACAATCGGAAACACAAGTATTATTGAAACTGTGGGTGTTCTATTTACCATTTATGTGCCGCCACGCGTCCCCTTTTTTATTAGCTAGGAGGCACCATGCAGGGTAGCTATTTGAGTACGAGAGGCGTGCGATCAGACCCCTGTGCGTGCTTATTGGGAGGAGAGCCCTTTGACCTCCATCTGTCGTCCACCTCTCGCCCAAGGACTCCATTAATGGCGCCCGAGCCTCTGTTTAATGGCGTGGCTATGTCTCACTCGACTGAGATTTAAGAGAGAAAAAAGAAAATCTGAAAAGAAAATTTTGCACGGATCTTGATGTAAGATCCAACGGACCTATATAGCATCTACTACGACTTATAGCAAGACTGATGAATATATAAGGACGACGATAGTGGATAATAATTGTCTTACATAATTAGGAAGATAACTAGAAAAGCCACACGCGGCTATGCCCGAAATACACAAGGGCAGAAGAAGAAGGAAGACAACGATCTGGCTCGCTGATCTCTACTTTCTTGATGCGTTTGCAGGCCGCGGGAACTAGTCTCCGCGGTGAGCGGCGATGAGCTCTTTTCTGTCCTCAAGATGCTACTTGAGAGCATCCACGGATTCCTCCACCAGCCTTTGGCGCCTGATGCGGAGCATGTCATTCTCGTCCATCAGTTTCTTGACAATGATGCTGGTCCTCTTCAATAAGGCACTGGTCTCCTCCTGCTGGTCTGCACTTCGGACGATCTTCGCCCTCAGCGGGTCGCGCTCGGCCCGGAGCCTCTCATTGCCCTCCATTAGTTTCCGGATGACACCGGTATCCTGTTCAAATGGGGCTTTCATGTCGTCCTGCAACCTCGCCCAACTAGAGATCTGATCCATCTAGATATGGACGATCGCATGCATGCACCTGTAAGACTCATTGCCTGCCCGCGAGAAATTTTACCAGGACACCGCGGCGGCGAGACATCTCTGCTGCATTCGTAGCGCGGCGGGACATCTCTACTGCTTCCGCGGCGCGGCCGGACCAGTTTGCTGCATCAATGGTGCGGCAGGACCTCTGTGCTACTACTTCAGTGCGGCGGGACATGTCGGTTGCTTTCTCGATGAGGCGGGACATCTCTCGTGCTTCCGCTTCCATGCTCGCCTCTCTCTGGTGGTAATCTCTCGACCCAGAACTCACGCTGGCCATGGCAGACACAAGGGAAGGATGCTGAATGACTTGTTTTTTTGGATGAGGAGTTGAGGAGGAATGTGCAGACATCTCGGCATATTTATTAGCGAGTACTAATACGCTCCTAAGTGGGAAACCATTTAGGTTGTGATTGGTGTGAATAGGTTTGCAATTAAATATAGCGTGGTAGTAGTAGTAATTTGGAATGTGACGAGATGCAAGCTCAAAATTTATTGACGGTTCTAGTTTCGAAGTGTGGCACTATTCCTGGATGGCGTAACGTGGTCACGTGTTCTCGGCCGTGGTGTAGCATATCCCATGGTAGTTCTTTTTCTACTGCTGTGTACGTGCAACAACTGGCACCGTCAGAAACATATCTTACGGTTATTGGGGCATTCGACAGGAATAGCCTTGTGGTGAGCTATAGTCTAGTCTTTTTTTCAGACGCATTACACCTATCTCTCGGGACTTCTCGCACGCACCATCTGTAGCTCCCTAGGTCGATGCCACCCACATACACTTGTACTCTGAGTTTAGTACGTTATACAGGAAGAGAAGAGGTGCACATACGCACTCGTCCTCTCTCACACACGCATCTGTAGCTACGAATTGTAGTGTTCTCAACCATCCGATTGACTCTATCATATGTTTCACATTCCTCCTTGGCCTTGAGATTTAGATGTTTAAAACACGGAGGCTAAGCTGGAGGCGCGAGGTTTTGGTTAATGTGCGGGCCGCACACGGCACCAACACGACACGAGCTTCGTCTGCCTGGTGCGCAGTCGGGTGAGTTGTCCAACACAACCAGGCCCTGCTTGGTATCTGTGCCTCGACTTATGCACAGAGAAATTAGGGTTGGAGGGATTACTACTAGTAGTACTACTACTTTGATGTGTCGTGTCAACTCGCACAAGTATGAAACACTTTGTGAACAAACAAGCATATAAGCTCCCTCCGTCCAAAAATACTTGTCATCAAAATGGATAAAAAGGGACGTATCAAGAACTAAAATACGTCTAGATACATATCCTTTTATCTATTTGATCACAAGTAGTACTTCTTACCCAAAGGAACTTTGTATCCAACAGACACAAAATATTCGTTTGACTGTTGGAAATTACTGATCTCATGTCAAAGTAATTGTTGCATCACCACCAAAACCCACCATCTCTTAAGCTAAAGTAGACCGAGCTAATCCCTATATTAGCATATTACTAAGATAAACAGAAGGCACTGTAGAAACATTTAGGACGTGAGCTTGTCAATCTGAATGTGGAGGGACAACAGCTTAGCCCCGGCTAGCAGCTTGGGCGGAACTGTGAAGAAGGTCAGCTCCTGCACGACGACGTTGTCGGGATCCTTGCTGCTTGTCACCTCCATTTCCACCTTGATTGCGTCGGTCGTGCCTTTGAGCTCCCCCGGTGGACCATTCACCCAGAGTTTGGCCACGTAGTGCGGTAGTGGGGACGCTGCCGCTCTGATGCAGACGACCGACACGGTGATAGGCGCGCTGATGTCAAGCACGCCGCCGACCAAGAACACGCAGGGCCGTCCTCCTCCGCAAACAGCAAGAGCCGTGGCTCCGACAGCGGCACTTGTAGCTGGAGCACCTTGTCGTACTGGATCCTATGCATGGGCATGGGATGCGCGGTGTTGATGTGGTGGGAGAGCACCGGCGGCAGTCCTTCGTAGCCGTAGACGGGCACGGGGCATTTGCAGGGCGCGAGCGGACACATGCTCTGGTGATCAGCGAGCTTGTGGTAAGTGACGTAGAGCCCATGCTAACTCTTGAGCATGCGTTGGTTTTCCCTTGAAGGGGGAAGGGTGATGCAGCAAAGTAGCATAAGTATTTACCTCAGTTGTTGAGAACCAAGGTATCAATCCAGTAGGAGGCTCCTCAAAAGTCCCACGCACCTACACAAACAAACAAGAACCTCGCAACCAACACGATAAAGGGGTTGTCAATCCCTTCATGGTAACTTGCAAATGTGAGATCTGATAGAGATAATAAGATAAGATAAATATTCTAGGTATTTTTATGATATAGATTGGAAAGTAAAAGATGCAAATAAAAGTAGATGGAAAACTTATATGATAAAATATAGACCCGGGGGCCATAGGTTTCACTAGTGGCTTCTCTCTAGATAGCATAAGTATTACGGTGGGTGAACAAATTACTGTCAAGCAATTGATAGAAAAGCGCATAGTTATGAGATTATCTAGGCATGATCATGTATATAGGCATCACGTCCATGACAAGTAGGTCGAAACGATTCTGCATCTACTACTATCACTCCACACATCGACCGACTCCTGCCTGCATCTAGAGTATTAGTTCAAGAAGAATAGAGTAACGCATTAAGAAAGATGACATGATGTAGAGGGATAAACTCATACAATATGATATGAACCCCATGTTTTCATCCTCGATGGCAACAATATAATACATGCCTTGCTGCACCTACTTTCACTGGGAAAGGACATCACAAGATTGAACCCAAGCTAAGCACTTCTCCCATTGCAAGAAAGATCAATCTAGTAGGCCAAACCAAACTGATAATTCGAAGAGACTTGCAAAGATAACCAATCATACATAAAAGAATTCAGAGGAGATTCAAATATTTCTCATAGATAAACTTGATCATAAACCCACAATTCATCGGATCTCGACAAACACGGCGCAAAAAGAGTTACATAGAATAGATCTCCAAGAAGATCAAGGAGAGCTTTGTATTAAGTTCAAAGAGAGACAAGAAGCCATCTAGCTAATAACTATGGACCCGAAGGTCTGTGGTAAACTACTCACAACTCATCGGAGAGGCTATGGTGTTGATGTAGAAGCCATCCACGATCGATTCCCCCTCCGTCGGAGCGCCGAAAAAGGCTCCAAGATGGGATCTCACGTGTACAGAAGGTTGCGGCAGTGGAAATAGGGTTTCGTGGTGCTCCTGGATGTTTTCAGGGTATGTAGATATATATAGGCGAAGGAAGTCGGTCAATGGAGCCACGAGGGGCCCACGAGGGTGGGGGGCGTGCCCACCCCCCTAGGGTGCGCCTC
Organism: Triticum aestivum; assembly: GCF_018294505.1. Lineage (NCBI taxonomy): Eukaryota > Viridiplantae > Streptophyta > Magnoliopsida > Poales > Poaceae > Triticum > Triticum aestivum. The sequence continues at coordinate 333,194,157 of NC_057813.1, forward strand.
CCTGCCTCGTGGCTTCCTCGTTTGCTTCTTGATGTCTACTGCAAGTCTCATGGATTGCGTTTGTTCCAAAAATAACTCTCCCGAAGGTTTCATTCCATTTGGACTCCGTTTGATATTCCTTTTTTGCGAAACACTGAAATCGGCAAAAAAACAACAATTAGGGCCGGGCCTCCAGTTAATAGATTAGTCCCAAAAATAATATAAAAGTGCTTAGCAAAGCCCATAAACATCCAAAACGGGTAATATAATAGCATGGAACAATCAAAAATTATAGATACGTTGGAGACGTATCAGCCCACAGCCTTCGTGCAGGCACTCCACCCTCACCGACGAAAGGACGGCGTCCACCACCGAGTTCCGCACGTCGAAGCCACTGTCGCGCTTGCACTTCTAGCATTGCCGCTGGTTCCCGGGGTGCTCGATGCGGCAGTCTGCACAGGCCAGGTGCCCTCCCTTGCACTGCACAAATCAATCGAACATCACATCAATCAAGAAACCTGCACCTTGCTCGATCAGCCAAATAGCCAAGGTGTATTCGAACCTCATACACTGGAGGCTTCAAGAGGAGGAGGCACAAGGGGCAGTGGAGCAAGGTGAGGTCCATCGAGACCATAGAGAGCTTGATCGCCGGTCCTGTTCCATCTGCATGAACTCGCCCTCCTCGTGCACAACCATCTCTCGCTTTAGGGCCGGAGCATTACAAAGCTTTACCATCACATGTTCATACTACTTCAAGGTGAATTAAATCAACACATGCAAGTATCAAAAGGAGAGTCATGGCATGCATGCATGCATTGTAATTAATGCATCGGTAAATGCAAATTATTGAAATATATCGAGTGCAGTGCTTTGATGTGTTGCATCAACTCGTACAACAATGAGAAGTTTGATTATCCTCTCCCTTGCGGACTGAGCTCTGGTGCCTTAACTACACCTGCCTTTGGCTGTATGACAGGTGGGCCACCCACTTGTTGGGCCCACCTGTCATACACGCAAAGGAAGGAGCACTAAGTTAATGAAGCCGCGTCCCTCCCTCGCCATGAGTGTGGTGGCTAGCAGGACTAGGAGAAGCTTTCCCTACACGCTTTCCCTCCCGCACGCGGTGGACATGCAGCAGTTCAATCAGTGTCAGATGGCCAGAAGCGTATTGTAGTACTCCTCCACTGCAGTAGTACATCATTGTTTGACTTCCTGAAGAGGCGAAGAGTCAACCGCAGCCCAGACGCTCGTGTGGCAGTTTCATGTGTAGAGTAGTCTAGGATAGCGTGTACCGTGCCTGTGAGATTAAAATCGTTGGGGTCGGCTCCATGCTGTGTGGCCGTCTTGAAGCTTTTTTTACTAAAATAATCTTCTGGCCCTACCTGTCATCCTGGTGATTGTAGTTTGCACGCTCATCTGGTCAAGACAGGAATATATATTTTAATTTGTGGTGGGTAAATGTTAGAGGTTGCAGGAAATATATTGTACACTGCGGGTCTTTCAGCCAAGTTTAGAGGCAAGCATGTGGGGCTAGTTCTATGACATGTCGCGTCAACTCGTACAATGAGGAGAAGATTGATATTACTTCTACACGCCTTCTCCCTCGCCCATGCGCGCGGTGGCTCGCAGACCAGGACAAGCTTTTGCTTATAGTACCAGAACAAGCTAACGCTCCCGCTCGCGGTGGACGGACATGCAGTAGTGGATTCAATACTGTAGAAGCATTAGTAGTAACATCATTGTTTGTCTTCTCGAAGAGGCGAAGATCCAAGCGCAACCCGAACGTGGCAGTTGTGAACCTTGGAGCACGCATATAGCTAGGCTCTTGCATGAGACAAAATTGCTATGTGAGCCCACTATTATAGTACATACTTGCTAGTATAGCCCTGTAAACCAGAAAGGACTATGCCTTTCTAGAGATTTCAACAAGTGACTAGACTACACTAAGACGGAGTACATATGGAGCAAAATGAGTGAATCTGCATCGTAAATAAATATGTAGTTCTCTCGTTTTCCTCTCCGCCTTGATCGCAGTGCACAATATTGAGTATACTGACTAGTCTCTTTTTGACATGCATTTATGTTTTTTAACACAGTACAGATGCAAGCGCTCATATACACGTGCATACACTCACCCCTATGAATGCACACATGCACACCCTACCCCTATGAGCACCTCCGAAAGACTGAGCCAACACTATCGTCTTGAAATTTACGAAGTCACCATAGGCACCTCGTCGTCGACGGGAACGTCTCTTGACACGTGATAGATGCGAGCAGCAGTGCCTCCGTAGGTGCTTGAATTCCAAGGAGGGAGAGGGTAGTGGTTCTTGAGACGTTGAACAGTCAATGATGCATCCTCAATTACATGCAGAGGGAATTAATTGGAGAAGCAGAATAGAGCCAACACAATCTGAATGCAACATAGTTTGGACTCTCATATAAAGGCGCCCCACCACTCCAATCCATCTACTCCTAGTCTCGGCGCAACACTTCTCACGCCAATCCAAGACCAAGTGGCCAGAAGCCACAAGCACCTATGGAGGCGATGGACACGAGCGGCAGTTGGCTATGCCAAATCATCGAAGGCGCCGTCCTGCGGCCCCGCATTGTGCAACATTTCCAGATCGTACTGCTCTAGCCCGCGCGCCCAGATTCCTCATTGCCTGCCACCCTCATCGGCCTCCATGGTGACAAACTCTTTCAAGCCCTGGTGGCCCTGCAGGTGCCGGAGGTCATGACGAAGAATTTGCACCTCGAGGCCGCGCTCGCCGCGTAGCGCCTTGCCATGCAAGAAATCGTCGACCTGCACATCCACATCTACGAGGAAATCGTCTACATAGGCCACTACAAGGCAAGCGAGGACAAAAAGACGTTGGCCTTCTTCCAACGGCTGGAATCATTGGACAGCATTGTTCAGAAGCACGTCGACCTGGCCACGAAAGCCGCTGCTACTTAGCCGCCGTTCGGTGGGCCGGCGCCCTGAGTCGAGGAGGTGTACGTTGTCAATGGATGCATCTCTTCTTCTTGCCTCATGTAACCAGCACTGCATCGCCTCGTGGCCTTAATGTTTTATTAGTATAGTACTCCCTCTGTTCCCAAATATAAGTCTTTCTAGAGATTCCAGCAAGTCACTTCATACAGAGCAAAATGAGTGAATCTACACTCTAAAATATGTCTATATACATCCGTATGTTGTATTCCATTTGAAATAGTATCTAAAAAGGCTTATATTTAGGAACGGAGGGAGTATATGGCATTTTTATTCCAGTCGTAACATTTTCACTGTGAGGTGGGGCTGCAGTTGAGCAAACCCACCCTGCCCACCGGGCGTCGGCCGAGTTTAGAATTGGAAGAGAGAAACGAGGGAGGAGAGCTAGCTGCAGCACAGATGCTGTTGTCAGATGGGACTCATGTTGATAGAATAGGAGTACTGAGCACTCGTACCTCTTTTTTTTGATGGAAAAAATAGTCGTATGTCTAGTACCACTAGTTGGGTGCGTGCGACCTATAGCTGTCATCACTTTAGGTCTCCTTTTCAAACCGCAACTACGCTTCACAGTACATATTTTTTCACGCATTTATCCTCCTATATGTACTCCTAGGCTATTTCCACGCGTTCCCTTTTGCCGACATGTGGGACATAGAGCATCTGGGTCGTAGTGCATGCACGACTTGGAGCATATGCCGGGGTACTTTACATTTCTGACCTCACGAATTACATGCAAACCCCGCGCATAAGAATATATAAATAAATGAACTAAAACATAAAACCAGATTATTTTCATAGAAACTGGAGCACATTCATTAAATATTGGACATAACACGTTAATAAAAAATGACCGGACCTAAACCAATCTAAGGGCCTCTTTGATTTTTCCCGCAAAAAAGGGCCTCTTTGATTCGCAGGATACTGAAAACACAGGAATGGGGAAAGTATGATGGCGATGAACCGAGACGAGGAGAACTATAACTCAGTTAGAGGTTAGAGTTAGATTCTAACCCTGAACTAACCCTGAACAAACTCTAAACCAAAGGGGTGTATGGATGGCAGGGTTAGCTTGACAGTAAATGCTCTTTCTCAATAATTTGACTACTTTGGACCCTATTTCCTGCCGAATTTGGTGTGGCCGACCCTTGTGTGGCCTCCTCCCGCTCGCAATTGACATAAATAAACCATCTTTACAAATCAAGCATGCAAAACATGATAAATTTTACTTTGTTCGTACAAATGAGATATCCCACTTAAACATACAAGTCGTCAATCAAGCTTCACAAAAAAAATACACTCCATGAAACAAAGCATGAGCTAACTCATCACGGAAGTCATTCACTATAGGGAGGGAGCCCAAAGCCCCTCACACACCCATAGAGGAGCTTGTCATTGTCGCTCTGGAGGAAGGCTCTATAGAGCCCAAGCCCCGGGAACCCCTCCGACGCTGGTGCTTGCGAGTTGAGGTCGACACCGGCATGGGTAGCAGGGCCGCTTGATGCCGACTGCGAACTTAATCTCTGGGCCTCTAGAAATAATGCAAGCCTGAAACTTAAATACCTAGAAAGGTGAACTGAATCTCTGGTCCTCTAGAAATAATGCAAGCCTAAAACCGAAATACCTAGAAAGGTGAACTGAATCTTTGGGCCTCTAGAAATAATGCAAGCCTGAAACTGAAATACCTAGAAAGGTGAACTGAATCTTTGGGCCTCTAGAATTAATGCAAGCCTGAAACTGAAATACCTAGAAAGGTGAACTGAATCTTTGGGCCTCTAGAAATAATGCAAGCCTGAAACTGAAATACCTAGAAAGGTGAACTGAATCTTTGGGCCTCTAGAAATAATGCAAGCCTGAAACTAAAATACCTAGAAAGGTGAACTGAATCTTTGGGCCTCTAGAAAGATTTATTACCTCCTTAAGAAGCGTCAAACAATTCCATGCATGCACCACAAATAAATACCAAGTTTGATCAGGATCTACTTTTCCAAATCAGAATTAGCGCTAGAGCGAGCAAGATCAATGATATGGTTGTGAGACAAAGAAGGAACGAACAAACTCACCCCTCTCGCGACCTGCCTGATAGATGCGCTGCCGCCGCGCACGACAGAGGGAGAAAAACGACCGGTGAAGGGGGAGCGGGGCAACCTTCGAAGGCTGGAGGGTGAGGGCGGCAAGAGTAGGGCGGCCGAGGCCGGAGGGAGAGGGCGACTGAAGGAGAGAGAGGGCGAGCGGCAGAGCGGCAGTTGGGTGGTCGGCCGGATGGGGAACAAAGAGGAGTCATGCGAGGGGGGGGGGAGAGGCTGAGGGAGCGATCTGGTACGGGCAGGAGAGATTTTTTTATTTCTCTTGTAGTGGGCCCGAGGATAACTAACCCAATTAGAACTTCTCCACCGGGCTAGTTTTTTTAGCTGGGTTAGAGCAAACTAGCTCAAACTAACCCCTCCTGTTTCGATAATTTGAGGCTATTTCAACCCAAACTAGCTCTAACTCAGGGATCCAAACAAAGAGGAGGAGTACTGTACATGCTACAGTCTGGACCATAGCATTGTTTTTATGGCCATATCACCACATTATTTTCTACTAGTGGTTCACTTGGTTGCCGTGGTTCGCACTGCTGGTTCACTAGGCTGCCGTGGTTCGCACTCCTATGACATGAGTAGTAGTAGTAGGATATACTGCATCATTATTTGCTCCTTCTTACTACGTACTTCACCGACATGTGGGAGAGCCAGCATCCGGGCCGACATGTCATGCACCAGATTAGAGTGCGGAATGGAAGGGGGGCATCACCCCGGTCGTAGCGCTAGTAATTCATGACTATAGTGAGTAGTCATATCACAAGTCTTTCCAGCAGTAACGTGCCGTCAAATCGCACAACCCGACCTTTCCAGCACTAAGCTTGAATCCGCCACTCCCTCACCCTCCTCGCCCCTCTGTCAAACTGCCTACCCTAAAACTGTCGCGTGTACTGCCCGGGAAAAGCCCCGCCCTCAACTTTTAACTATGCGGAAATAGTTTGATCTTGTTCCTTCTATATAAATACTAGTATTATATGTTTATTCACCAGTGGGATTGTTCAATGAATGGAGGGCCGGGGAGCACAAGTGAACAATACTAGTACTACTAGCAGTAAGTAGGAGTCATACAGTTACTCACCCTAAATAGAGAGTTTCTATTCTTTAATGCCACGCACACAAATTGAAATGCTTGTTGTGGAGAGAAAAAGATAATCACTCCACTATATGTGTACGCAGGGGCCTAAGCGCTTGCTTTACTAGGGTTGCTCTCTTCATTCTCTCATCCTCTCCAGATCTAAACAAGACAGCGGTGGCGACATTTTCTCTCTGCTCACCGCTGGTCACAGATCCGGCCGGATCCCTTCGGCCGACGTGTGTAGAGGACTAAAAGGTGCATCGTTCACGCATTCATCGCCATCGAGGGAGGAAACCCACAGCTGCTGGCGGGGCCTGATCCTCTGCCCGTGCTGTTCTCTCCACACAGCGCCGGCTTGGGAGGTCCTTCGACCCTTCTTCCTCCCTGCCGTATTGTGCGCAGATCGGACCTGCAACTGCCGACATCCTAACGAACCTCAGGTACAAGTTCTTCGAAAGCGGCCTTGCTTTACTGCCCCAGCTCCCCACATGTCTGCATGAGCGTCTTTTTCTACTTCCATCAGCTCTTCCAAATCCACCTAAATTTTTAGTATTATTAGAGGTAAAGCTACTTCATGCATTCGAATGTAGGACTTGGTTCAAACAATGAAGAAAGGGGGAGAAATCGTAGCATGAATCTAGGACTTGATTCAAAGAGGAAATAACAGGGGAAAGTAGTAGAGACCGGGTACCCAACCGGTCTCTTGGTTGAAAAGGGAAATAATAAAACTCAGTACAAACTGGGTAAGGAACATATCTATTATTGGTTGAAAAAGGATATAAAGTGGCGGCTGGTGGACAAGTCAAGAGAGTATGTCCAGGATTAGATTTTCTACCCTCACATAGTAAAAGGTCTCCAGGATTAGATTTGCTGCCCTCACATAGTAAAAGGTCTCCAGGATTAAATTTGCTGCCCTCACATAGTAAAAGTTCTCCAGGATTAGATTTGCTGCCCTCACAAAGCATGAACAAACTCGGCATCACCACTTTATGCCTCCTTGTACGTACATTGTGTTGATGCATCCACTATCGCATGTCCTTATACCAACCTTTTGCTATTGTTAATGTAAGGGCGCATGTAAAATGAAGCGATCACACTGTTACCTTAAGGATATGTCTAACCAGTGTTATTGTTAATCTAATGCCTCCAGTGGTATGATGCAATTAAATTGTGTTAACAAATGGTACTCCTGCTGCTTTCCCTAGTATGATAAGTAAGTTGCTTCTTTATGCTGCTGAGTGACCTAGTGTCCCCACAGTCCCATGCCCTTAAACCAACTCTTTAGTTGCTGTTGATTTACTGTATCTGGTAAACAAGCAATGCCACCATTAAAGTAATCCCATATTTGATGAATGTCATAGTTGATCGTAATGCTTCCGCTAACATGAAGCATTGCTATACTGTCCTTGCGTGATTGCCATGAACATAATTAAGATGCTTCTTTTCATTTCGTGTATGTTTTGTATATTCTTATTGACCAGCAACTGTTTACTTTCTATCTTTTTGTGTAGATAGGGATATCCATTTCACCTTGTTGCTATTGTGACCTTTTGGTGAACTACACAAAACACTTTTTTGGGAATGAGTGTCTTGTGCAGTTCAACTAAAATGTCACGTGGGCAACATCTCTCAATTTTGGTGGAACTGCACAAAATGGTGACTGGAGCTCCCAAAATCTTCATCAAATTCTGTTGGTAATCTCGTGCAATATTTTATTAGCCTTTGCAAGATGAGTCGTCACTGTCACCACAATGGCACTTTATTTTAGTGGAACTGCACAAAAGGATAAACAAATTATAGTTGCACCTTACATGAGCAGGACAACCAACCTTAATGTTGCTCAATTTTAGCGCAACTACTAAAGAAGAGCCTGCCAGCTCACGAGAGTAAGTACTTCTTGCTAGCTAAATGATGCAATCTTTGCTTCATTTCAGGTGAACTGCAGAAAAGGCGCATGAATTGAATCGTGGAGTTGCAGGTTGACCTCATTCGAGTGGAGTTGCAGGTTCATCAGATCGAGTCGTGGCGGCATAGGGCCCCTCACACCGGTCAGTACTGTCCTTTATCAACATGATTGTGCTTTGTCACGCTATGCCAACGTTGCATTTTTTAAATAAAGTTATTCTATCGCAATCTTTTCTCGTTTTGGAAATAAAGTTTGATTCAACTAGTGCCACTATTATAGTGATTTCAAGGGATGCGTCAAAGATTGATGCTTCAGGAACATAGATAGAATTGGAGGCCAAAAGAAAGGGCCAATGTTTGTACAACCATCTCTACGGCTGCTAGAGTCCTAACACTACAAAAAAAAATACACTTCCGTGATGATACATGTTTGTCACAGTAGGTCGCGTTTTTCGTCATGCATGTACATCTATGACGATTTTATGAAAGAATCAAGATAGTCATACCTGTGCTGTCGTAGAAGTGTTCCATGACATTACCAAAATTATCATCATGGAAGTGTCCACTTCCATGACGATAAATCGTGCGTCACATAAGTGCTTTCGTCAAGGGTGACCGACACGTGGCATCCACCATAACCGAACGCCATTAAGCTATCGGGTCCGGTTTTGGATACGATAACCTGTTAACTGCCCGGACCAATGGGGATTTTCCACATGTAAAATCATCCACGCATTGCACAGGAGGCGCCTATGAGAGGTCGACACGTGGCATGGCCCAACAGTGGCCCATTCTGGTGAAAAAGGCCGGCCCAGCAAAAATTAGCAGGCCGGCCCATATAAGGCCTACTTGTGTTAGGTCCATTTAAGCCCACAGCCCATACGAGATGTGCCAATTCGGCCCGTCAACGGCCCGTTAAAGATTTGACACCATTGCATCCCATCTTTAGTTCGAGCATGCTAACAACCCGCTATATATTTGGGCTCAATATCGGCCCGATGAGATTTTGGCTTGTTAACAGCCCATTCAATGGATGGGCCAATTTTCAGGATGTACATCTTTCGGCCTTTTAGCGACCCATTTAAATATTGGGCAAATTTCTAGCCCGGTGTGTCTTTCAGCCTGTTGACGGCCCATAAATCTGATGGGCCATTTGTAGTCGGACCTGAGTTTTGGTCTTTTAGCGGCCCATTTAAGTGTTGGGCCAATTTTTGGCCCGGTGTCACTTTCAGCCTGTTGATGGCCCATAAATCAGTTGGGCATTTGTACTCGGACCTGAGTTTTTGCCTTTTAGTGACCCATTTAAGTGTTGGGCCAATTCCCGGCCCTGTGTGCCTTTCGGCCTATTAACGGACCATAAATGAGTTGGGCCATTTGTAGTCGGATCTTAGTTTTGGCCTTTTAACGGCCCATGCCATTCATGTCGGTGTCAAAACCGGCGGATCTCGGGTAGGGGGTCCCGAACTGTGCATCTAGGCGGATGGTAATAGGAGACAAGGGACACGATGTTTTTACCCAGGTTCGGGCCCTCTCGATGGAGGTAAAACCCTACTCCTGCTTGATTGATATTGATGATATGGGTAGTACAAGAGTGGATCTACCATGAGATCAAGGAGGCTAAACCCTAGAAGCTAGCCTATGGAATGATTGTTGTAATTGTTGTTGTCCTACGGACTAAAACCCTCCAGTTTATATAGACACCGGAGAGGGCTAGGGTTACATAGAGTCGGTTACAATGGTAGGAGATCTACATATCCATATTGCCAAGCTTGCCTTCCACGCCAAGGAAAGTCCCATCTGGACACGGGACGAAGTCTTCAATCTTGTATCTTCATAGTCTTGAAGTCCGGCCGATGATGATAGTTCAGCTATCCGGACACCCCCCAGTCCAGGACTCCCTCAGTAGCCCCTGAACCAGGCTTCAATGACGACGAGTCCGGCGCGCATATTGTCTTCGGCATTGCAAGGCGGGTTCCTCCTCCGAATAATTCATAGAAGATTGTGAACACCAGGATAGTGTCCGGCTCTGTAAAATAAATTCCACATACCACCGTAGAGAGAATAATATTTACACAAGTTCAATCTGCTGACGTATTTTGTGGCGTGACGTCACACCACTACCAAGCCTTTACTCGAATCGTTTTTATTATACCACCTCAGCGCGTTTAGCGAAGCGGTTTCCTTGGCACGTCTTGTCGAAGCAGAGATCGTGTTCCCCTTATTCCGGGATTCCCATCAATACGGACGTGGGTAACCCAACCGCGCCATTGATTGTGGCGCTTGGGAGATAAGCGAGTTTTACCAGGCCGGTGGGGACGCATAGTTTTCGTCCGCCCATATATAAGGGGATAAGGATCCACCTCTTTTACCTACGCCTTCTTCCTCCTTTGCTTATCCATCTCCGCGCACTCGAGCTCCAGCGCCCAAGTCCGCACATCTCACCTCGACCTTCTCCAGCCATGTCCGGAGCGGGAGGCAAGTGGATGGCCTCCTCCGTTACGGAGGGGCACATCGAGAAGCTGCGCAGCGCCGGATACTTGTCCAGCGACATCGCGCACCGGCTGCCCGACGAGGGGCAGCTCATCCCCACCCCCAGGCCCCATGAGAGGGTGGTATTCCTTCCCCATTTCCTCCGCGGACTGGGCTTCCCACTCCACCCCTTTGTCCGGGGGCTCATGTACTACTACGGCCTGGACTTCCACGATCTGGCCCCAAATTTCATCCTCAATATCTCGGCGTTTATCGTCGTGTGCGAGGCCTTCCTCTGCATCCAGCCCCACTTTGGCTTGTGGCTAAAACCTTCAACGTCAAGCCGAAGGTTGTGAAGGGCAGCCAAGCGGAGTGCGGAGGCGCCATGGTGGGCAAAATGCCCAACGTCACTTGGCTCGAGGGTGCCTTCGTGGAATCCATCAAAGGGTGGCAATCGGGGTGGTTCTACACCACCAAGCCATGTGACCCTAAATGGGCAGCGGCCCCCGAATTCAGATCTGGCATCCCCATGCAGCTCAACCCCTGGAAAGAGATGGGCTTGCTTTGGGGTAGTTCGGAGGAGCTGGCCGGACTCCAGTCCTGTCTCCAGACCCTGGTGAACAAGAAGCTTAAGCTTGTCAACATGATCCAGGTCATGCTCGTCTGCCGGATTCTCCCCTGCCAGCAACGGGACTTCAATTTGTGGGAGTTTGATCTGGCACAGCACCGGACCTTGAGCGGGATCTTCGACACTACGTACAAAGCTGCCTGGAGGGTGCTGTTCAAGGGCGTTGAAGCTCCCGCATCCGCAACCGAAGATCGCGGATTTAGCACGCAGCGCCCTGCTGGCGAGGTAAGCTATGTTATCCTTTATGGGACATTCGCTTTCCATAGTTTGACTCTATGCGGGATCTGAACTCCCAATACCTTTAACAGGACTGGCAGAAGTCGTCCGGACAGGTTAGCTGCCCAGCTCCCCTTCCAGAAGACCCAGCGGACGCCCGTTTGACAGGGCTGCTGGTCCCGACACTTTACGTGGTGTCGGAGAAGAAGGCCAAGAAGAAGGCCACGGGAACCCGGAGGAGTTCCCGGCGTCAGGTGGTATCGGACTCATCGTCCGATGACTCCGAGGCGGACTCCTCCCACGAGGACGAGGAGGAGAAGAAAGAGGCCTCTCCCCCAACGGGGGGAGAGAAGAAGAGGAAGGCCTCCCCAACAAGGGAGGCCGAAGGGTCCAAGAAGGGAAGGACCCTTCCTCCGGACTGCTCCACCAACGTCGGCGATGGCGACGAGGAGTGGCCCTCAAGGGCCAAGCCCCTGGCAAGATCGTAAGTATCCTGACTCCTGGATGATTTATAATTTTTCTTTTTGCCACGCGGTGTCTTTCTAATGCCGCATACAACCTGTAGTCCGGCCAAGGACGATCTTCCCGCTTCGTCGAGCGGGTCCTTGGGCACGTCGGATATGGATTCTCTTCCGACCGCCTCCACCCCTCGTGACGCTGACGACGTCGAGGTGGGATCCCAGGAAGGGACCCACCAGGAGGAGGAGGCGCCGGAGGTTCCACAGGGTAACCTCCCGGACTATGCACCGGACTCCACACTGGAACCTGCAGTGGTTCCGGAGTCCGGCAAGCGGCCCCTTCGTAAGAAGGGCAAGACTGTGACGCCGGCGGCCTCCGTCCAACTGGAGACGCCGGATAACTTGCTGGAGGCGCTCAACGGCGCTTCCATCAAAGAAGAACACCGCACTTCATGAGTGCGGTGATTCAGAAGGTTCGGCTCGCCAAGAGCGGGCTGACTAAGCCTGCAACAGCCTTCTAACAGGCTTTGAGGTAAGAATTTTAAGATATGTAATATAATACCGCATAGACCGTAGGCCCTGATGCTCGATTCGGTGTTCGGAAAGAAAAGCCGGACTGAGGATCTAAAAAGATATACGCAGGAGTCTAAAAAATATGTCAATGTGGGATTGCAGGCTGCGCTGCTGACCTCTGCCGCCCTGACTGCGGAGGTCGATGCTTTGAATCAAAGCCTCGAGCGGTCCGAGAGCAAGCTCAGCCGTGCCAAGAAGCAGCTCGAGGATGAGGAAGGTGAGTAACACCTTGTTAAAGTTGTACCTTACAGAAAAGGATTTGGTTGCAAGAGAAAATAACAAAAGATAACATGGGTACTACAGGGGCCACGAACAAGCTGGCGACCCTGAAGGAGGCGGTGGCCGCGGCGGAACGCAATGCGGCCGCGGAACGAGCCGGGCGAGAGAAGCAGGAGGCGTGGGTGGCGGAGGTGCAGCAAGAGCTCCAGGCTCTCGTGGAAAAACATGAGAGTTTGGAGCGCGACTCAAAGACTCGAGAGTCCGAGCTTGCATCGGCTCTTGAGAGTGCCAAAGCCGCTAAGGCCGAAGCCCACAAGGCCCTCCAGGAAGTCGAGGCGTTAAAGAAGATAGCGGCGGGTAAGGCATTTTTCATGCAAAGTAAGCATGTAAATGTGAATTACCTATTACTTACCCGAATTAGGAGCTCTCCAGGAGCGTTCGCAGATCTGCCCCGCAGCGTGTCCGATGCTGCCGCATTCTATCGGGCCGAGGAGGGGAGCTCGACGGAGAAGGTCTTCTGGTCTCAGTATGCTGAGGCCGGACATCCGGTGCCCCTTAGCGACCAGTTGAAGCAGCTGGTCGAGCTCCACAAGGTGGCCGAACAGGCCATGAAGGGCCTCATAGTTCGGCTGTGGCCCAAGGAGGCCATGCCTGGGAGCTACTTCGGCCTGGTGCGGCGGCTGGTGGATGCGTGTCCCTGGGTTGAAGTCGTCAAGCACTCCGCCTGCATTGAAGGTGCCCGTCGGGGCCTTGCCCGTGCAAAAGTGCACTGGGGAAGGATGGACGCTGAGAAGCTTCTGACGGATGCGCCGCCGGCGGGCAAGCAGTATCGTATGCCCAAAATGTATTATAAGAGTGCCCTGAAGGGTGCCCGCATGATTGCGGGTGAGTGCTCCAAAGATGTAATATTTGAGTAGACTCGCATTTTGTTATCCTGTGCGTTGAAGACTTTGTTCATATGCGCTAAGCAATGCTTGTTAATTTAAAATATTACCTTCTATGCGGCCGTTTATCAAATCTGAGAGATGGCAAGTCGTCGGCTTCAGCCCCCATGCCACGAGGGCTGGGGTGTTCGGGATAAACTTGAGCGCTCTTGTTCCCATTTTTGGGTCCATCTAGGGAGGCGCTCAACACAACGAATGAGGCAACCGGACTTATAATGCTTGAACACTCTCACTTAGCCATAGAATTCTATCATTTTAAATTTCGGCGAAGCCCCTAGTGTTCGGAAGACCGAGTTCGGGGCGCTATCCACGCCTGGGCCGGACAAAGCCGGTTCCTCGCTCTAAGAGGCATAAGTCTTTAGGGACTCGAAAAGACCTATCGAACAGCGACCAGCTCTCGCCTTATCATGACAGTCAGTTTTAGCTTTCTCCACTGAGGCACTCGCCCAGCTCAACCGGGGCGCAATCGCAGTGGTTCTCCCAGTGCTACCTTAGCCGATACAACGGAACGTAAGGTACCAAAACATGGGAGCCGGGCAAACCCAACTATTGACCCAAGACATGATTCGGAGCCGATGCATATAATGCTATAAGTTCGGGGTGCCGCACTTGTGAAAGTGTTCGGACTTATCACACCATAATGTGGGGAACTTAAGCCCCTGGTGTATTTAGCCGTACCAAAGTGTACGGATGCAACATGTCATAAATGAACATATGTATAAGAAAAAAATGCAATTATAAGCAAAAAGCGATGCATTGTTTATTCAAGAAATACTGCCGTGAATGCAGAACGATACAAACAGTGCGGTAAGCAAGGGATGGGACTATTAAACATGTCCCCCTCCAGGGGTAGGCTGCGGAATGGTGTATAAAATAGATTTAATGCTTGTAATGGAGACCACCTGGATACTCGTCGTAGCCTTTCTCCTTCCCTCGTTGTTGCATCGTGAGATCGGCAGGTCTACTGCCGGACAGGGCCTCTGGTGAACGGAGTCTTGTGGGTAAAAAAGAGAAAAGGAAAAAAAAGATGACACACTTGGGAGCCCCTGGTGTGGTTGAGCCGCACTCTGGGCCTGTTGTGGTCGTGCCCCTCCCCCTATGCCCATGGTATCTCCAGGGCGTAGTGATGTACGCGAAGGACCAGTCTTGCAATTTTGCAAGGGCTGGGGTTGGGGCCGCATTTCTACGCATGCTCGGAACGTGCCAGGTGGTCTTGTTGTAGGTTACTCCGGGCGCGTTTGGCCGTGTCCGGTCGTTTAACGGCCGGACTCAAAAATTGCCTTAAGAGGTTCCTCTGTACTTCTGCCGCGAGAGCCGCTGTGTGTTCCTTCGTTCGGAGGGAGCGTTCAGTGTTTCCATTGACCGTGATGACTCCTCGAGGGCCTGGCATCTTGAGCTTGAGGTATGCATAATGCGGCACCGCATTGAACTTTGCAAACGCGGTCCATCCGAGCAGAGCGTGATAGCCGCTGTGGAACGGGACTATGTCGAAGATTAACTCCTTGCTTCAGAAGTTATCCGGGGATCCGAAGACCACTTCCAGTGTGACTGAGCCTGTACAATTGGCCTCTACACCTCGTATGACAGCTTTGAAGGTCGTCTTTGTGGGTTTAATCCTTGAGGGGTCTATGCCCATCTTGCACACTGTATCCTGATAAAGCAGGTTCAGGCTGCTGCCGCCGTCCATCAGGACTCTTGTGAGGTGAAATCCATCGACGATTGGGTCTAAAACCAATGCGGCGAATCCGCCATGGCAGATACTGGTGGGGTGGTCCCTTCAATAAAAAGTGATCGGGCAGGAGGACCATGGGTTGAACTTCGAGGCGACTGGCTCCATCGCATACACGTCCCTAAGTGCACGCTTCTGCTCCCTCTTGGGTATGTGGGTTGCGTATATCATGTTTACCGTCCGCACTTGTGGGGGGAAACCTTTTTGTCCTCTATTGTTCGGCGGTCGGGTCTCTTCCTCGTCATCGCTATGCAGCCCCTTGTCATTGTTTTCGGCAATTAACTTGCCTGCCTGCTTGAATACCCAACAATCCCTGTTGGTGTGATTAGCTGGCTTTTCGGGGGTGCCGTGTATCTGGCACGAGCGGTCGAGTATTCGGTCCAAATTGGACGGACCCGGGGTAGTTCTTTTGAATGGCTTTTTCCGCTGACTGGGTTTGGAGCCTCTGAATCCGGCGTTGACTGCCGTATCCTCAGTGTTATCACCATTAATGCAGTGTTTGTTTTTGTTGTGACGCAACCTGCCATTGTGGTCCTTGTTATCCGGACTGCCAGAGTTTTTGCTGAGGTTGTTACTGCGGGCTAGCCAGCTGTCCTCTCCCGCGCAGAAGCGGGTCATGAGTGATGTGAGGGCTGCCATGGATTTCAGCTTTTCCTGTCCTAGGTGCCGGGCAATCCACTCGTCGCGGATATTATGTTTGAAGGCTGCGAGAGCCTCTGCATCCGGACAGTTGACGATTTGATTTTTCTTTGTTAAGAACCGTGTCCTGAATTGTCTGGCCGATTCGTCTGGCTGTTGAATTATGTGGCTTAGGTCATTGGCGTCTGGTGGTCGCACATATGTGCCCTGGAAGTTGTCAAGGAATGCGGCTTCCAGGTCCTCCCAACACCCAATTGATTCTGCTGGCAAGCTGTTAAGCCAATGCCGAGCTGGTCCTTTAAGCTTGAGTGGGAGGTATTTGATGGCATGAAGATCATCGCCGCGGGCCATGTGGATATGAAGGAGATAGTCTTCGATCCAAACCGCGGGGTCTGTTGTGCCATCGTAGGATTCAATATTCATGGGTTTAAATCCTTCGGGGATTTGATGATCCATTACTTCATCTGTGAAGCATAGTGGGTGTGCGGCGCCTCTATATTGGGCTATATCATGACGTAGCTCAAGCGAGCTTTGTCTACTGTGTTCGGCACGGTCGGAGTTGATGTATCCGGCGTGACGATCGTCGTCGCGCATTGTGGGGCGCCCACGTGATCCGTAGATCGATCTTGATCGTCTTGCCTTATCCTCCAATATGTCTCGCAAGTCCGGCGCATTCCCCCGTGGCTTCGTACTTTTCGAGCGATGTCGGGGTACGGTTCTGGTGGAGGGCCTAGAGGCCTCTCTATCACGGCCACGAGGTGGTCGGTCAGCCGTATTGTGCGCTGGTGATGCAGGTTTGTATGCCTCCTCCTCTAGTCGGGGGAGCAGCTTGTGTTTGGGGTAGCTTTTGGAGGGGCGTTCGAGTTCATGCTCTTCGGCCGCAAGGACTTCAGTCCATCTGTCGGCTAGCAGATCTTGATCAGCTTTAAGCTGTTGCTGCTTTTTCTTGAGGCTGTTCGCCGTGGCCATAAGCCTGCGTTTAAAACGCTCTTGTTCGACGGGATCCTCGGGCACGACGAATTCGTCGTCGTCGAGGCTTGCCTCGTCTCCAGAGGGAGGCATGTAATTATCATCCTCTACCTCATCGTCTGCCGCTCTCTCATGAGGGTTGGCTTCTCCGTCCTCCTGCGCTGAATCTTGCTGGAGGGGGTTGTCTTCGGCACTCTCTCGGGTGTTGTTATCTCCGGTGCCGGAATCTCCATTCTTGTTGTGGCGGGATTTAGAGCGGCGCCACTAACGCCGGCGCTTGGTCTGTTTCTTGGAGGAGTCTTCCTCCGCTGCATCCTCGCCATTCCCATCCTTTGGGATGTCCACCATGTATATGTTGTATGACAAGGTGGTCTTCTAGTGCCCCATAGGCGCTGGTTCTTGGTCGTCTCCGGCATCGTCGTCCATACCGTCGATGTCTTCGGCGTCATAGTCTAGCATGTCGGTTAAATCGTCGACAGTGGCTACAAAGTGGGTGGTGGGTGGGCTTTGAATTTCTTTGTCGTCCGCATCCCCTTCGTCCTGGCCGCAGTCCGGCCAGGGCTCTCCTGATAACGAGAGATACCTTAGCAAATTCAGGATGTCGCCGAAAGGTGAGTGTTGAAAGATGTCCGCAGCGGCGAACTCCATGATCGGCGCCCAATCGGATTCGATTAGAGGGGGCGCGGGAGGTTCGGAGTCCGGTGAGGAGTCCGGCACCTCGGAGTCACGAGCTTCACGAGGGACAAGGTCAGTATTCGGCTCCATCGCTGTAGGGGTTGCAGCCCCCGAGGCGGTGTCTAGCCACACATCCTCGATCTGCGCAGTTGGCTCCGAATTGGGGATCGGAGCGGACTCGTGTGCGGCCTCCAGGGCACTGTCCGGCAGCAGAGCTAAGTCATGCCCATCGTGACAGTGCGGCGCGCTTGGCTGTGGCTTGAATCCATCGAAGATCAAGTCTTCGCGGATGTCAGCCGTGAAGTTCAGACTTCCAAATCTGACCTTATGGCCAGGGGCGTAGCTTTCGATCTGCTCCAGATGGCCAAGCGAATTGGCCCGCAGTGCAAAGCCGCCGAATACGAAGATCTGTCCGGGGAGAAAAGTCTCACCCTGGACCGTGTTGTTGTTGATGATCGAAGGATCCATCAAGCCTATCAGTGACGACACAGAGGAACTCTCAATGAAAGCACCAATGTCGGTGTCAAAACCGGCGGATCTCAGGTAGGGGGTCCCGAACTGTGCGTCTAGGCGGATGGTAACAGGAGACAAGGGACATGATGTTTTTACCCAGGTTCGGGCCCTCTCGATGGAGGTAAAACCCTACTCCTGCTTCATTGATATTGATGATATGGGTAGTACAAGAGTGGATCTACCACGAGATCAAGGAGGCTAAACCCTAGAAGCTAGCCTATGGTATGATTGTTGTAATTGTTGTTGTCCTACGAACTAAAACCCTCCGGTTTATATAGACACCGGAGAGGGCTAGGGTTACACAGAGTCGGTTACAATGGTAGGAGATCTACATATCCGTATTGCCAAGCTTGCCTTCCACGCCAAGGAAAGTCCCATCCGGACACGGGACGAAGTCTTCAATCTTGTATCTTCATAGTCTTGGAGTCCGGCCGATGATGATAGTTCAGCTATCCGGACACCCCCCAGTCCAGGACTCCCTCAGGCCATTTGTAGTCGGATCTTAGTTTTGGCCTTTTAACGGCCCATGCCCTTCATGGTCCAATACCAGCCCGGTTTCTCTTTCGGCCTGCTAAAGGCCCACAACACAGTTGGGCCATTTACAATACGACCTGACTTTTGGCCTCTTAGTGGCCCATGCTCTTCATGGTCCAGTACAAGCCCACTGTCTCTTTCGGCCTGCTAAAGGCCTACAGTATAGTTGGGCCATATGTAGCCCAAACTTAGTAACGGTTTGTTAACGGCCCGTGAAATAAATTGGGCCCACCTATTGCCCGCTTTGATGTGGGCCTATTAATGACCCGGGAGGTAAGAGGGCCGATCATTAACTTCCAGCTTAGTAACGGCCCATTAACTTAATGGTCCCACTAAAGTTCGTACATGTCTTTAGGCCAAATTAGATAATTTGAGCCCATTACGACGAGCAATTATGCACAGGACCAAAACTGATCAAGCAAAGGTACGGCATACAGGGAATAACGTTGCACATCCAGCATATATTACAGGAAATTACATTCACTAGGCAATCAAAGATTGATGCCAGTGCAAATAAATGAGCAGAACCTAACCATCTACAACATCACAATCTGCAACCTTAGCACAGATGACGCCCATAAGCATGTGGGCAAGTTCTTGCTGCTTTGCTACACTGTCTCTGAAAACATTGATCAGTTGTTGTGTCGCACGACTCTGCACCTATGATTCATCCACCATTTCCATCATTGCTTCAGCCATTAATTGGTTCACAAATATACATTTATTCTGTTGCATTTGAGACCGAGGATACTGAACAGATTCAGATGGCGATTTTGGCAGGCTTGTATTATTGATAGTGGAGAGTGTCTCGACCACTGCATCATAACATAAATTAGGACAGGAACCAAAGAGATTAATCATGTGTTATTGCCATATTACCTGGCCTAGATTTACTGGAAAGAAACAATGGGGTTGCCTTGCTGTTTTCAGAGTTTGTCTTATTATCTTCAGCAGCCTGCACAGAATTAACACACTCGCATTGCTATCATTAGCCAAGTCAGATAATAGGAAAGCAACATTGACACAACGAACGTTTGGGCAACTAGCCTACACCAAATTAACACAATATGGCACAGCTATCATTAGCCAGGTAAGGTAATACGAAAGCAACATTGACACAATGAATGAATGGGCAACCAGAGAAGCACTACAATTCAATAATGTGCGTGATATGAGATAGTACATTCATGCAGCTCAGTATGGAAAACTACCAGGCAGTTTTCCTTACAAAACTCAACATTGGCACCTTTAACATTTTGCTACAACTAATTTTAGATCAGATAAAGGTTAGATTCACGCCGATTAACAAAATACATGCTGATGTAAAAATATAGTGATATACAACAGGTACTTACATCAGCATTGGAGCATAGATAATTCCCGCAAGATATTTTCCTCGAATATGATCCAAATGGAGGAAGTCTTCTATCATTTAACCTTATTTTCTAAAATAGAGATGGGTAATAAACATGTAGAAAATATGTCGGCCTTCTGGGAACAGGGGTCCCCAGACTTGCCTGCCTGCGGCCTGCGGCGTAGCTCAAGCGAAGGCCCAGTGTAGCCCAGCTTCATCAACTCAAGCTCAAGACCCTCGCGAGGGGCCAAGCCTCGCGGGGCGGATGATAGGAAGCTTCCTCAGGAGCAGCCTCATCAGGCAGGCTCACGAGGAGGCGGAGAGATCAAGGTAGGGCACCTCGCGAGGAGCCCGTGATGCAAGCCATGACGATCGAGACTAGGCGGGTGTCAGGCGAGCGCCGGCCTGCGTAGTGTCCTTGTTTCCCCTTTGGTGCAAAGGGGGCAAGCACAGGCCAAGGCATCAGGCAAAGGTTACCGTTTTGGTGCAACAAGACCAAGACCAGCAGAACGGCAGGATGGAAGTCATCGTGGAGCCCAGGACGCATCACCACCAGAGTCTTTGCCAGTCGAAGACCAACTTTAGTCAGGATAAGTGTACTAGATGTTTCCCTTCAAAATGGCCAATTGTTGGCGCCCTTCCCGCTCATTATTTGGGAAGAGGCCCAGGGCCTCCCTCTATAAATAGGACTAGCCACCACAGTAGAGAGGAGAGGATCCAGATTGCGCATAGACTGGAGAGAGAGGCGAGTGAACTCACCCAAGCAGTTCATCACACCAGCTCAAGAACAGCCCCTCGTGAGGCTGTTCTCCCTTTGTATTTTTCATCATCAGCCCCTGAGGCAATCCACCACACCACACACTGGAGTAGGGTATTACACCACAATGGTGGCCTGAACCAGTATAAACCTCGTGTCCCTTGTGTGTTCTTCTTTCTAGCCTAGATTCCTTGTGAGGCTTCGAGACGTGATTTGGTAGGGGAAAGATCTTCGTGTGCACCCCAGTGTTCGAACCTCAAGGGTCTGCCGGAACCCTAAATCCGACATTTGGCGCACCATGTAGGGGTGCGCCGGAATCTTTCTTCCGCTGTTCGCGTGTGATCTTCCATCGTGTCCATGGCTGACGCTCGTCGGGCTCGCGCCGAGCGTGGGGCTGTTCTTGCCACCCGCTTCGCCCAGATGGCGCTCGTCGGCGGACGCCCCCGTCCTTTCCCGTCGCCTTCCACCAATGCCGCCACCGGCCCGGCGGGGAACGAGCAGGAGGCCTCGTCCCTGCATCCTTCGGTGCGGCGGGAAGGACGCATTGCCACCCCATCGCTGACTCCAGCCGGTTCGTCGTCCCACGTCCGTCGCACCCCCACGGACGCGCACGCTGCGCTGCTCCTATCGCGTGAGCTCCTGCACTACCGTCCCGTCAATGACCTCTATGAGGACTGGCTCGCCCGCATCACCGAGCTCGTCAGCGCCGCCAGGGACTGTCCTATGCCATCTATCTCGCTGCCTCGCCCTCCATCCTGCGCAGGAGGCGTGGATCAAGAGGTGCCTCCGCCACCTCTTCCCTAAGAAGACACCTTGGCTCCAAGGCGCGCGGCCCCAGGACGAGACCCACCGCATCCGGCGCCTGCACGAGAAGAAAGGAGTTGCCAAGAAATCCCTCGCCCCCAAGAAGGTGCCTGCGTGCTCCCGGCACCGGTGCGCCATGACCGCATCCCTGCGCCACCATGTCAAGACCCCGCGCTGCTCCAAGCGGCAACGCGTGGGAATTTCCAGGAGCAAGCCCAGCACCAGCAAAGGTCACCGGTGGCCACCGCAGGCTGCCGCACCTTCACCCCGAGCTACGTAGTGTCGCATGGCCAGGCAAGTTCAAGCATGACCTGTCCCCTCGCTACAATGGCACTGCAGACCCCGCGGAGTCCCGATGCTTTGTTCCCCAGTCATCAGCAATGTGCAAGTCACCAGGACCCTCATCGATGGCGGAGCAGGACTCAACGTCCTGTCCGTCGAGACATTCAACAACCTCCAAGTGCCATACGATCAGCTTCAGCCGACCAAGCCTTTCTCAGGAGTCACTGATGGTTCCACTGTTCTGATAGGGCAGGTTCGCTTTCCAGTCACCTTTGGGCAGCGCAACAACTACCGCACCGAGCTCATTGACTTCGACGTCGCCCACATTCGCCTTCCATACATTGCCATCCTCGGGTACCCATCCCTGGCCAAGTTCATGGCAGTGACTCACCATGGTTACAATGTCCTCAAGATGCCAGGAAGCGGTGGAGTCATCACAGTACCCTGTGAAGAAAGGGATGCAGTGTGTTCTCTTGAGTGTGCCTTCCAAGCCGCGGCAATCGAAGACCCAGGTCACAGGAGCGGGAGCCTTCCCGAGGCAGTCCCTAAGAAGAAGAAGACTTCACCTGGCCCAAGCCGTCAGGAGGCGGGTACCTCCGGAGGCGTTGCGTTAGGATTCGCGCCTGTTCAGGGGGCGCCACCCTATATCGCATAGGAAGGCGTGCCCGGCGCCCTCCTCGGGCAAGGCTCGGGGGCTCTTTCTTGGAGAGCCACCGACTTTCCCAAGGACACAAGGGAGGCGCTCGGGCACCACTTGGAGGCGTGCTTCAAGGTGCGCTTCCCTCAGGAAGGTATGAGGCAAGGAGGGCCAAACCCTCAGGAGTTCATCACAAGAAACACTCAGGAGCTACAGGAGTCAAGAGTCATGCGCGGTAGCCGCCACCTACCCGCTGCAGCTCCCCATCCTGGTGAGGATGCTGGGCTGCACGTCTGCATCGATGTGCCAGGGCTCAAACGAGCCGCGTCTCAGGAGCGCCTCTGGCCTTCACGTGTGGGGCGCTGCAAGGGTCCACCTCACAGCTACGTTCGCATGCCACTTGGCCTGCCGAACATGGTCGTCGCTAATCAGCGCCTGCTGAGGAGCATTCTGGAGGCTCAGGAGGTCAGGCATCGCGCGGTCCTGGCGGAGATGGAGATGGCCCTCGAAGATCCACCTGTGCCCCTGGAGCCTCCCGAGGCTCCAGGTCTCGGGAGCTCGTGAGGGTCGGCTTCCTCACCGCACATCGTCCGCTACTTCAGCATCCCTTCATCTTTAACGGTATCAGGTGACATCTTTCAAAGTTCCATTCTTAGCTGGGAGTGCCCAGAGGGCTGCATCATTCCCAGGTCGCGTGTGTTCGTCCCTGCGGCATGTATCTGTCTTGCTCATGTTCTCCGCTTACCTTGTTGGGGGCGCCCCTCGGGCTGCATTATCCCCAAGCTGCTCGGGCCTGACCCAGTGGCGGTTGCTTTGTCCATATTTATCTTATCAGATTTGCTCCTTCATGCTTAACATGCTTGACCTAATCGCCTGCTCGATTGACACCTACCTTTGGAGCCGCTCGCTCTGGCACAACACTTGCGTACGGGTCCGTCCCTGCAACACCGATAAATCTGAGTGGCCGAGCTCTGGCCGCGGTAGCCCCGCAAGGTGCCACCTCACTAGGCCCTCAGTGCCCCAATCACTCCCTCAGAACGACCAATGGTTGGCTGGCAACCGTAACGAAGACCTGGTTTTCCCTCGTGATTGGTATGCAGGACCCGCTCCAAAATTAGCGCTGGGGGCGTCGCGAGCTTTCTCTCCCTCTCTCCGGCACGATTCGCTCGCACGTTAAAAGGGGGGCGCCTAAGCATCGCGACTCATGGGCTCTTACTGGCTCTCCAGCCCTCACCCCCTGGCCTTGATCCACGGCATCGCGATCTGTCATACTAGCGGCGGCTGAGCTCGCTCAAGGGCCGGGACCTGAGGACGTAGAGCATGAAGGGAAGTGCGGGGAAGAGGGAAGAAGCTCAAGAGGGCCTAACCCAGCAGCACCCCAGCTGCCGACATGCAGGCCCGGCACCTCGTCAAAAACTACTCCAAACCTACAAGATAAGTCATGAAAAACTGAATCGACTCAGTGCTAAACCCTTGCCTACTGCAGCTCTGTCACGGCAATGTTGCCTGCCTTTCTTGCCCAGCGGAGGCTGCTTGAGCGCCAAAGGGGACCTCCTGAGCATCGCGACTTAGGGGCTCTTACTGGACCTTGGGCCGCTCACCTCCTGGCCTTGACCACGGCATCGTGACCTGGCATACCAGCAACGGCTGAAGCTTGCATGGGGACCAGGACCTGCGGCGTGGAGCACCAAGCCCTCGTAAGGAAAGAAAGGGGGAGCTGAGCCGGGCCAGGACGCGCCCATCGCATCGTTTCATGATAAGGATGTACAATTCACAAAAGACACGGCCGGCGCCTTACTTACCCCCATGGGGTGTCATTTTGGTTCCTTGTAGGGAACAAAAGGTGCTAAGGAGCGATAACTACGCGCGCCTCCGCAGGAGACGCCATCATCAACAGTGGGTCATCAGGCGCTGGTGCCAACCCCATCCGGATTAGTAGCACCGACGGCCTGATGCACCCGCCCTGCTCCGAGCGCGACACGAACTCGGGGGCTCGTAGCTGTTGTCGCTTGTCTCCAGAATCGCGTGAAGCTCGGCGGAGTCGCTGGACCCTCCGGCTCTTCCGCTGTTGCCTGAGGAGCTGCTGGGGAAGCAGTCAGCAGGCCTGGTCCTCGCCACTCCGATGCCTCGGCCGCCTCCCTTGGGGCAGCATTCCAGCCGGCGTCCTTTTGTGTCGAAGACCTTGAAGAACATCAAGGAGGCGCCATCGTATTCGAGATGGATTACGAGGGCACCCCCTGTCCGGCAGACCCGGGCGATCTCGCCCCAGCCACGCGTCAGGAAGACCTTGCCCGGGGCAACAACCTCGACCTCTGCCTCGGTCGCAGGGGTGTTGCAGTCGGCGTGCTGCAGCCGGAGCTCCCGAGGCCCCCACGGAGGGATGTCGAAGGCGAAGGAGGGAGGAAGGCGAATCCAAGATCGTGGAGGCATGGCGGCGTGAAGCACAAGCTCGCGGGAGGAGATCTCGGCATGGGCTCCAGGGGGAACGACGAGCACCGCCGTAACTCGCCGGCATCGGCGGCGGCACCGTCGGTGTTGCTCGACGCCTTCTTCTCCAGGGCCCTCGATTCGGGCGTACAAGGGCAGCGGAAACCCAGGCGGCGGCCGCTCGTACCAGGGCCTCGACGCCTCCTGCCAAGCGCCCTCATCTCGGCGGCAGAGGACTGGCCGCTTCTTCGGCGGAAGCGGGTCGGGACCCTCTCAGGGTGCCTTTCCCTTCTCTTCTGCAGAAAACCGGCGGATAGGCGCCATTGGCGTAAGGTGAAGCAAGGGCGAGGAAGAAGAAGAAAAGGAGTAGCAGGAAGGGATGGACTAGAAGGGCTCGCGTCGTTCCGTACTTATAGCTAGAGAAGGCCAACCGTTGGCGACCATGATCGCAGGTAATCATGACCCATTTTTGCATGCAGGGACTTGTCAAGTCGTGTGGTTGTCGAGGCGTCATGGGGAAGCGGAGACGCCCACGTCCAATCAATCGCCACGCGGCGCCCAAGGCGCAGGCTATTGGGGCCCGCGGCGCTTCGCACTTGCCCCTTCGCTTCTCTGCTAAGCCAAGCCCGGGCACGCCTTGGGCCCGGGGGCTACTATCGGCGTTCTGGGAACGGGGGTCCCTAGACTTGCCTGCCTGCGGCCTGCGGCATGGCTCAAGCGAAGGCCTAGTGCAGCCCAGCTTCATCAACTCAAGCTCAAGACCCTCGTGAGGGGCCAAGCCTCGCGGGGCGGACGACAGGAAGCGTCCTCAGGAGCAGCCTCATCAGACAGGCTCGCGAGGAGGCGGAGAGATCAAGGCAGGGCACCTCGCGAGGAGCCCGTGACGCAAGCCATGACGATCGAGACCAGGCGGGCACCAGGCGGGCGCCGGCCTGCGCAGTGTCCTTGTTTCCCCTTTGGTGCAAAGGGGGCAAGCACAGGCCAAGGCATCAGGCAAAGGTTACCGTTTCGGTGCAACAAGACCAAGACCAGCAGAATGGCAGGATGGAAGTCATCATGGAGCCCAGGACGGCGTCACCACCAGAGTCTTTGCCAGTCAAAGACCAAGTTTAGTCAGGACAGATGTTCCCCTTCAAAATGGCCAATTGTTGGCGCCCTTCCCGCTCATTATTTCGGAAGAGGCCCAGGGCCTCCCTCTATAAATAGGACTAGCCACCACAGTAGAGAGGAGACGATCCAGATTGCGCATAGACTAGAGAGAGAGGCGACTGAACTCACCCAAGCAGTTCATCGCACCAGCTCAAGAACAGCCCCTCGCGAGGCTGTTCTCCCTTTGTATTGTTCATCATCAGCCCCTGAGGCAATCCACCACACCACACACTGGAGTAGGGTATTACACCACAATGGTGGCCTGAACTAGTATAAACCTCGTGTCCCTTGTGTGTTCTTCTTTCTAGCCTAGATTCCTTGCGAGGCTTCGAGACGTGAGTTGGTAGGGGAAAGATCTTCATGCGCACCCCAGATTTCGAACCTCAAGGGTCTGCCAGAACCCTAAATCCGACAAAATACGAACAGAATGCTATAAAATTTCATGATGCGAGGATACGCACATGCTTCTTAGAATGGAGTGGACATTCTTTTGCTGGATTGGAGCGGACTAGTTCTTTGGCCACTGGAATCTGCTTATTATCAGTGGGAGTTGGGTTTCTCTGTGCTGGAGCAGTTTCTATGAAAAATGGAGTTGGTTTATTATCTCCTGGCGTTTGGATCTGTTGCGAAGACCTGGTTTGTAACCCCTCAGATTCTAACATAGCCGTCTTCCCCTTGCATGCCTTATATAGAAGAATGGTGATTCAGTTATAAAACATGCTACAGCAGAGATGGAATAGGTACTGAAGAATAGAAAGGCATGACATATTGACATGTATTCCCTCCATCCAGAAATAAATGGATGGGTGTAGGCGTATTTCAGTTCTAGATACATCCAGTTTTATCCATTTCTGCGACATGTAATCCAGACGGAGGGAGTATAATGTAATAGCTAGGGATACGACAGGACAACACAGTAAAAAAACACTCAAAAACCCACTGCAGAACCAAAGTATTCAAACCCACTGATATGAGATAGTACACTCATGCAGCTCAGGATGCAAAACTACCAGGCAGTTTTCCTTACAAAAATCAACATTGTGGCCTTTAATCATACATTTTTCTACAACTAAATTTAGATCAGATAAAGGTTGGATTGACGCTGAGTAACAAAATACATGCTGATGTAAAAATATAGTGATATACAACGGGTACTTACATCTACATTGGAGCACAGAGAATTCCTGCAAGAACCTTTCCACATAAACGATACCATTGCAGAAATTCTTCTATCTGTTAAGCTTATTTTCTAAAAGAGAGATGGGTAAGAAACATGTAGAAAATATGATCAGCATGCTATAAAATTTCATGATGCAAGGATACGCACACGCTTCTTAGAATGGAGTTGACATATTTTTGCTGGACTAGAGTGGACTAGTTCTTTGGCCACTGGAATCTGCTTATTATAAGTAGGAGTTGGGTTTCTCTGTGCTGGAGCAGTATCTATAAAAACCGGGGTTGGTTTATTATCTCCTGGAGTTTGGATCTTTTGCAAAGGCCTTGTTTGTAACCGTTCAGATTCTAACATAGTCGTCTTCCCCGTGCATGCCTTGTATAGAAGAATGGTGCTTTAATTATAAAACATGCGACAACAAAGAGATGGAATAGGTACTGAAGAATAGAAAGGCATGACATATTGACATGTATTCCCTCCATCCGGAAAAAAATGGATGGGTCTAGGCGTATTTCAGTTCTAGATGCATCCTTTTTTATCCATTTCGGCAACATGTAATCTGAACGGAGGGAGTATGGTGTAAGAGCTAGGGATACGACAGGACAACACAACAAAAAAAACACTAGTTGAATGTAACTGTATGCTAGCGGAATACGTACAGAAATAACTAAGGCAACATACACGTGTATGATTGGGAAACTAAGATGGCATTGCAACAGAGCACTAGAATAACACTTCAATGTAAAAAAAACATGGTATGGTAGACACATGAAGTACATACTGATGAATAACAATGCATAAGATATTCAGAAGCATGATGTCCAAATTAAGCAGATGGCATTGCGATAGAGTAGAATGACAGTACTTGAATTTGAAAACATGTTATCATGAATGAAATAGGTACTGAAAAACAGGAAGGCATGACATATTTACATGCATGATCAGCATGCCAAGCACATGGCATTGCAACAGAGTAGATACACTCCAGGACATTATATGCATGTTGTACCCATATCATAGGCCAAGTTAGAGCAAGGATCTTGTGGGGTGAAGAGGATTCATCATCTTTCTGCAAGTCTTCTGAAGAACTGCCTTTACATGTTCCATCATATTGGGTATCATTGACGTCAAGTTTATTGGCCTTTACATTGCTCTGTGAGGTTCTTGTGGGTATATCAGTGTGTGCAATTATATCTAACATGCATGGAGGACAACTAGTAGTTAGATTTATATAATGAGTGCCTATAGGAGACGACACAAATAGTAGGAGTGGGGTTAACTAGCAGCAACAGGTCTCATAAACTAAAGGGAGAACACAGATGAAAGCTACAGAATATGTATCGTTTGTACTTGAGATTAACTAGATGGCACACAAAAGTATTAAAGAACAACATAGGTAATACTAGAAGTGGTATAATACTATAATCACCAGCCTATGGGATAGCATTGGCTGATGGATGATAACTATGGAACATCATTACCTAAAGAATAGGTATCTTAGCTGAACTATGGAACAACGTTAACTCCTGAACAAGACACGTAAGAGATCATCATGAATATAAAGTGAAATGTGATGATCTATTTTCCATGCTTAGATGAATAACAAAGCCATAAATGTTGCACACAAGTAAGATGAGGGTACAACCTATCTGGCTGCCATCCATAGAAGTGAGCATCATGTGCTGACTTGTCGATGGCCCTGCAGTTGTTGTGGTTATCCATGTCGGGCACGCGCATTCGATGCAGGGAACTGTTGAGTGGGGACTATAGCTCCCTTCTGGTGTATGCTTCCCTTGTTGGAGCAGCTGTGGTGAGTCGGAAGATGGTGTGTCTGAAGATGCAGATGATGCATAATGTTAAGAACGACATATCTCTTTGATCTGTAGAAATACACTAAGAGATCAACAGCAAGGTACGAGAGTGGTCACACGTCTGTTGACTGAAGACTAAATTGGGGTCACATGATTTTATTTTATTTTGGTACTGTCCGATCTACGCCGGATGGGTTGATGGCCGTCTTGTGCCTCCCAGCTGACATTGTTTGGAATCTTCCCCAAAGAGCCAGCGACCAACGGCGGAGCAGCCTGCCTCCGTCGTCCGTGGCCCCGGCAAAAACCCTGCTCCCCGCCCCACCGCACTGCCGTGGTTGCACCGCCCCTGGGCCAATCCATAAAGACTCCTCGTCATCCAGATCGCGGCAATACCTTCAACCCACGCAACTCTAAAAGATAGCCATCTAAGCGCTGCTTCCGTGGCGAACTTACGGCCCCGCACCCTTATGTTAGACACCAGCCAACTGGCAGCCTAGGAGCTCCGCCGCCTCGAGGGGTGCTTCTTCCCATTGGGAATCGATTGGCCCAGAATAAAAATACAGACAACTGACACCTAAATAAAGTGATTTGAGATGAGGGTGCGAACTATCTAGCGGCATGGTGAAGTAGGCAGGTCCAGCTGCCGAGTCGGTGAGGCCGGCGCGGTTGCGGTGGCGACCTGCGGCAGGGAAAGAGCAATGTCGCGACGGTCGACGGCTACGGGGAAGCAGCGCCAGGACTCTAGACGGATCCCAAGTTGGAGCCACTCCGGCACCGTGAATAATGACGGTGGTGAATCGGCTCTGATACGGTTCACGCGGCCGTCGTCGAGGCAGCACTAGCAGCACGGAGTAAGAGGCACACGGCCCAGTGCACGATGGCAAATGGACAGCGTCTCCGGCATTAGGGAGGAGGGCGGCTGTGAAATTGGTGCGGTGGGGGCGCCATGGAGGTGGGGCTGAGGTTTCGCGGCTCGGGAGAAGGGGGCTTCCCGGGGAGAAGGTGATTTGGCGCCCACGAGGTATGAATGGGGGGGGAGAATTGGGAGGGGAGTGGAACCATGTCTTACGGACGCATTTGTCTGAAATGTGAGGGGGAGTTACAGTTCTACCCTTGCCTATAGGCTTCTCGGCTTGGGTCTGCGTACTTAGGGTCGGGGAGAAGGGAGCTTCTCCCCAAATAGTGGGCGGGAGCGATTTCGGGCGAGGAGGGCGTGTTTTGAACTATAGTGGGCGCGAGCGATTTCGGGCGAGGAGAGCGTGTTTTGAAATAGTGGGCGCGAGCTATTTCGGGCGAGGAGAGCGTGTTTTTCCGACCATGGTTTATGAATTATTCGGCACATGTCATTTCGGCCGAGGAGAAGGCGCGCTTGGATGAAGTTGTGAACCTACCCTCGATGTAAAATGGGCCAATTGATGTGTGTCCCACATAGGACGGTAATTTCGCGTCTCCCATTTATTTGCTCGGGTGAATTCCACCGAGCAGAGAGGATGTTTAACGGTTCATTCAAATTTTGGGAGAACGAGCATCCACGTCTATCTTACCAAGTCGGTTCGAATCAAATTTTGAAATATTAGCTTTCCACTTCTTTTTTAGACGGAGAGATGATGCTCGGGAGTAATGTGTTTTTCCATGCTCGTTGCTAGTGATTTACTATATGACAAATAGTTGACCCACTCAAAAACACGAATCAAACCCAAAATGAAATATCTCGATTCAATGAAATTGCTCGTTTAGTAGGTCAAAATAGTGAACTAAATCCAAAATTGAACACCTCAATCGAGTAGCATGTTGTACAGTATTATAGTACTCCATGAACATGTTGACAGTCAAATTAATGAAGTTGTTTGATATACGCATATATCCGTTCATGTGTGGATTGCAGACAACATGTTCTCCAATTTAAATATTTGAATGCAAGTTTATATCGAAACATGGTTTATATCAGTCTTTGATGCATAAAATGCGACCTCCCCCTCTCCCGGACTCTCTCTCTCTCTTTCTCTCTCTCTCTCTCTC